>NC_139968.1:25544526-25639526 GCF_963993115.1 Abramis brama | reverse complement strand
GTGCACTTGCACAGGCGTTCATCACTGTGTGGCCAGTGCCACACTTAAAGATCAACCGCAAGAGAGGACGTGCTCACACTGCTGTTTCTCTGAAGTGTCTCTCGGCTTATTTTCCTCCGGCCTCAGCCCTTTTCCTCGCTTTGATCTACACTTTCCTGTTGTTTCAACTTCCATGTTAAGTGCCAAAGAGAGCGAGGCTGTGCTTCATTTACATCCAGTGAACAGGGAGAGGGAACTCGTCTGTGGTGCGACTAATTTACAAATAAACAAAATAACCCGGGAGAACCTCAGACATGCAAATAATCGCTGGAATCAGCCGACTGCTGCTTTACCACACATGATGAAGAAGACTCGTTTCTGTCTCGATCTTTCTCTGGCTCGGTTTTTTTTTTTTAAATGACTCTCTGCTGCCTCCTGTTGGTAAACTATAGAAGTTCAACAACAGAAATCTTCAATACCTTTTTTATACATAATAATAATAATAATTGTAATAATAATTTATTAATTTTATATAATCCAAATTATAAATAACAATGATGTATATTGTTAATATGATATCATAATTGTTATTATTTTGATTATATTACAATTTAATAAAATATGTAATGAGTATTTTGTAATACATATAATAGTAATAATATATCCATTATTAGTGTTTTAATATTATTAATATTACACATTATTATATTTAACATAATATATATTTAATGTATATTTAATGTTACTTTTTATTATTATTGTTACTTTAATACCAATAGTAATAGCTATTTAATAATAAAATACAAGTTAGTCATTTATAATACATATAAATAATTATAAAATATTAGTTTTTTGTATGTTTTGTATTTTGTAATTATAAAAAATATTAGTATTTTGTTGATATTAATAGTAATATTAAACTTCATATTTTATATATTTATTGCTTTTTTATTCATGTTATTTTGTTATTATTTATTATTTTAATAGTAATACCATATATTATTATTTTACATTACATTAGTATATATTTAATGTTATTTTTTTTTCAAATAAAGATAATTATGAACACTAAAGACTAACTGTATTTCTCATAATTATTTTTTTATTAGTAGAATTAGTGTTTTATTAATATTAATATTAATATTAAACTTCATATTTTATATATTTAGTATTTATTAATGTTGCTGTTGTTTATTATTATTATTATTATTATTATTATTATTATTATTGATAATTTTGATTAGATAACAATTTAATATCACTTTAATAAAAAAAAATTGTTAGTAATGTTCCAATACATATAATTAAAATAAATTCTGTTGTAATTAGTTTTTTTTATAAATATTTACAAAAATATATTATCAGAATTATTATTATTTATTTTTTTTAATATATATATATATTTTTTTATTACTTTATTATTCTTACTAATATTGATGAGCACAGCAAATAAAATAAATATATATATATATATATATATATATATAATTTATATTACAAATAAATAATTACAATGTTGTATTAAATAATTAAAATAATATTTGTTATAATTTGTGTTTTATTCATATTAAAAGTACATTATTATTATTTTATATATTTAATGCTATTTTTGTTCAAGTAAAGCTAACTCTGAATGCTTAGACTAACTGTAATTTTAGAAGTAAAACAAAATATTTGCAGTCCTTTAAAGCTGTTTTATGAAGTAAATGAGGTTAAACTAACATTATTCATAAATTAAATGCTTGCATGAATGGTGCATTAGGGGTTAATTTGATCGGTCAACACGAGCGTGTGAAGCAGCACAATTCCGCCATTGTGTGTCCGGTGAAGCGCCACACTTCCACACACACACGCACACACATTATTGTGTAAGTCTGGATGGGCCGCACCGCCTCTGCTCGCCGCATGGGAACATTTGCTTAAGTCATCTAGCTGAACACAACACTATTACACAGGGATTGTGTATCAAAGAGAAGGCAAGATTCCTGTCCTCACTGGTGGCTTCATTACAGCTGGCGTTTTCAGGTTATGATGGGTTTTAAAGCGACTGTTCAAATGAGTTTATTGCTGGGAGATTTGCTTTGCCCTCATTGGCTCTGGGAATCAGCTGTCAAGTTTCCATCACCGGATGGTTCGTTTGATGTTTCCCTCGTCAAGCTTGTTTAAAGTGTCTCAGAAGTCCCAGAATTCCCTCTCAAGTATCAACTCAATACATCTATCTGTCCAAAAACAGCCCTGCTCATGCTGAGATGAGAAAACCAAGCAGCTTTCATTCGGTCAGGCTTGAATTTCACCGCAATTACCACATAAACACATTTTCATCTTCAAGAGTGTGTAAATGTGTTTGTTAGTGGTGTTTTCTAATCTAGCATCGCTATTATTATCGCTCATATTTGCGCTTATGGATTCAAACAAATCAATGTTAAATTTAGGTATCAAAAGAAATGTTCATGAATGTTAAATCTTTGAACAGAAAAAGGATGTATATGCAATATCAGTGTATGTTTGACATAATGTATAATACATTCTATATTAATAATATAATAATAGTTTAATATAGGACTGCGTTTACATATTCAACATCATGTTTCAGTCCTCAGAAGTGGAAGTGAATTCTTTGTTGAATATAAATACAATATCAATATATTTATATATTTTTTACATTATAATGAATGGTATATTAATCTATTAATAATTATACTATATCAGTATATTTATATATAATGCAATATCAATAATATTCAAGTATTTTTACGTTATTAATATGATAATAATATAATATATTAATATGATAATAATAATATTCATTTAACATAAGCTTGGACTTATCATTAATATTGATAATTTTCATTATATGACCATTTAATAACTAATTAATAGTAATTGGTAATTTTATTTTTATTGATAGTAATTAGTAATTTTAAGTATAACATATGTGTGTGTGTATATATATATATATATATATATTGTATTGGTAATGATTTTCTTAATTTTATATTAATAATATGATAATTTAATATAGGTTTGAGATATATTTGTGTGTTAAACATCTCATTAATTACATTTTTCAGTCCTAAGAAGTGAATTTTTTGTTACATAATATAAATACAATATCAATATATTTATATATTTTTACGTTATGAATATTAAATTGTATATTGGCATTAAACATCACATGAATTGCACGTTTCAGTCCTCAGAAGTCAAAGTGAATTCTTTGTTACTTTAATTCATGTAATATTTATTATGTAAAATAACAATGTTTTAAATGACTAGACTTCTCTGTTTCTTCTCCAGCTTTTTGTCGGGCTTTCCTTTCCGTACGAAGGCCCCGCCCCTCTGGAGGCCATAGCCAATGGCTGCGCTTTCCTGAACCCAAGGTTCGACCCGTCTAAAAGCAGCAAAAACACAGATTTCTTCAAGGGCAAACCCACGCTCAGAGAGGTACTTCATTCTTCTTCATTACTCATTTTTGCTGTTCGCCATCGGTCGTGTTTGACGTCCGTTTGACCTTTGACCCCAGCTGACCTCCCAGCACCCCTATGCTGAGGTGTACATCGGACGGCCACACGTCTGGACCGTCAACATAGATGATCCTGCAGAGGTGGAGAGCGCCATTAAAGCGATCCTCAGTCAGAAGGTACATCCACACATGCACTTTCTGGTATTTTTTATGTCTAAAAATGCACAAACGGTCCCAGATAAGAGCTTATTCTTACCGAAATCCAACGTTCAGCAGAGAATCACCTCACGGCTAAACTTCATTTAGGCTTGAGCTAAATTTACATATTAAACATCACATAAAATACATGTTTTAGTCCTTACAAGTGAATATAATATAATATAATATAATATAATATAATATAATATAAAATTGTCGATTACTATTACATTATGAATGATAAATTAAGCATTAATATTGAAATAATAATATAATATAGGCTTAAGCTAAATGTACATATTCAACATCACATAAATTCAACATGCTTCAGTCCTCAGAAGTGAACGTGAATATAATATAATTTGTATTATAAATTTAAGGAATACAAGCATAATATCAATTAATATTTTGTGAATCGTGAATAATAAATTATGTATTAATATAATAATAATTTAATATATTTCTGTAATATAAATAACGCATTATAATAATAGTAATAATAATAAAAATATATAATATCAATATATTATTTTTGTTTCAGTCCTCAGAAGTGAACTTGAATAATATAATATAATATAAAAAATATTGATTATTAAAAATATATATCAATATTTTAATATTTTGTTTTACATTACAAATAATACATTATATTGATATTATAGTAGTTTAATAGTGTTTTACATGTGTTAATATAAAGAATTTATATAATATATTGTAATATCTAAAAAATAATGTTTATTATAAATACAAGGAATATAAATATAATGTCAATATATTACTTTTGAATACATTGAATAACAAGATATGTATTAATATTGAAATGTTTCAGTACTAGAAATGATCGGGAATATAATATAATACGATATAATATAATATAATATAATATCATATAATATAATAAATGAAAATAATAATGTTTATTATATTCCTTATAAGTATATCAATATTTTTTTATTTTTTTTTTACAGTACAAATAATAAATTATTTTTAATATAATTATAATAATATAATGTAATATAATCTTTTACATATCTTATATAATATAATGCATTATAATAGGAATACAATTTTATTTTTTTACATTAATAATAAATTCTATATTAATATATTGTATTAATCATTAAAAAAAAAAACGTAAAGCTAATTATGATAATTTCAGACTACACCCTATTTCTAAATACTTTGAATTTGTTGAATAAAAAATATTATTTACTTCATTCATGAGCCATTTCCTCACTGAGGTCACCCTTTAAAGGATTATCAATTGAGTTTTTGTCAATTTCGTCGACATTTTTCAGCAAATTAGCCAGTTTTTTTTTTTAAGCACAATTTACTTTATTTGTTAATCATTTCTTCTGTTCATGAGATCAGAAATGTCAGTTATGTCATATTTAGCTCACTTCTGAGGGCAGTAATGCCAACACATTACATCTGCTGTTTTTCTTCAGATCGAGCCGTATCTGCCGTACGAGTTCACCTGTGAGGGGATGTTACAGCGCGTCAACGCTTTCATCGAGAACCAGGTACCTTTGACTGAATCTTAGTGGAAATATAAGGTGTGTGTGTGTTCGCGTGAGAGTGTGATCTGCTCCACTTCATCTGAAAACACACGGGATGACATTAGACTTGACATGCCTGTGACTGTGGTGTAAAGAACTCACGCTCGATCGGTGTCTGTGTGCAGGACTTCTGTCACGGTCAGGTGATGTGGCCTCCTCTGAGCACCTTGCAGGTGAAGCTGGCTCCGGCAGGGAAATCCTGCAAACAGATGTGTCAGGAAGAGCAGCTGATCTGTGAGCCCTCCTTCTTCCAGCATCTCAATAAAGACAAGGATCTGGCCAGGTACACACACACACACCCCGCAGTTCTCCATCCAGACAGCAGAGGGCAGTGTTGCATTTCACAGGGCTTTTATTGACTGTCTGCTTTACGATTACAATTCAGAATCCGTTTATTTGCTCCCGCTGAGGTTTGTGGGATTTGCTCAGAATTTGCATCAGATTTTGACTCTTTTTCTAAACAACTTGGGTGTCATTATAAAAACCTCATATTTCTTTAGAATATTAATTCAATTCCTGGAAAGGAATTTTATATTATTTAATCCTGTGCATATTACTATATTTTTCTTATTTTTTAAATTAATGTGTAAGATTATAATTGTTTTAATGCGCAGAATTTATTTTTATTTTATTATTTTATAATGGAAATTTATTTAAATATATATTACATAAGAATATTTATATTTATGCGCACACACACAAATGTGTATGTATATGTATGTGTGTGTGTGTGTGTATGTATGTATATATATATATATATATAATATATGTTTTATAATACATTAAAATATTTATTATATTTTAATATTTATATATAAATATTATTTATTAGATAGTTATTTTAATTTAGTTTGTCTTTATTCTTCATGAATGTGATTTATTTATATTTCATTATAAATATGTATTAGATGCTATTAGAATCTAATACATATTTATATTTCATTATAAATATGTATTAGATTATATATATATATATATATATATATATATATATATATATATATATATGTATATATAATATTATTATTATTATTATTATTATTCATTTTATTTATATTATATACTTTTAAACATTTAATATAAATATAATTATTATTAGATGCATATTTACTTTGTTTTCCTTCATTTTCCATGAATATTTTTTATATTTTAAATATGTATTTTAATGTTCTTAATATACATATTTATTATATATTTAAATTATGAATATTTTCATATTTAATTATAAATATGATATGCATATTTTTATTATATTTTTATTTATTTCGCATTAATTAAAAAATGATAATATCATAGTTCTGTAAGACCTTCAGATAGCACTATGTTATTACTATGGCACATAAAAACATGGTATTGCCACATACAATGTCCAAAAAAAACATGGAATAATCTTGCTGCACGTCTAAAACACCACGCCGTTACCATGGCGTCTGGCTAAAAACCATGGCACTGTACTTATTTGCGTTTCATATCTTCAAACGTTCTCTCTCTCCATTTCTTGCTGGCAGGTATGGAGTGGAGTGTAAGACGGTGGAGTCCGCCAGTGATATCGTAGTCCCCGCCTACAGTGAATCAGCGCGGCATTGCGTGTTCCAGACCGACTTGCTGCTGTTCAGCTGCGCCGGGGCTCATCAGTCCCTCACGCGCATCTGTCCCTGCAGAGACTACATGAAAGGCCAGGTGGCGCTGTGCAAGGACTGCTTATAACACACACACTTCGGCAATCCCGTACGACCAACCAGGCGGTGTTCGAAACCCGCCGTACTGGACAGGACCGGACTGTTACATAGTGCAATGCGGACAGTGCCAGTGTTTTAATGTGCGGTGATGCGAATAAAGAAATCGGAGTAATTCAACTCTTGTTTCATTCCTATACACGAGCGAACGGAGACGTCTGGAAGTGAAACGCTGGAGTGCGGCAGCTCTCGGCTAAGAGGAAACGATCTCGCCGAAATAGCGACGGATGGAGAGAGGAGAAACCCTTTTTTTTTTTTTTGCTGGATTTATTTTTTGCGCAAACTTGAGCAAGTTTCTGCCTGACATACTTGAAGCGGAGTGCAGGGAATCAGAACTCTACACTGCCACCTGCAGGCATGGAGGAAACACTGTAGTGACACTTATTACCCCGGTTTATCGATCTACTGTTTTTCTTTTACGTTCTGTTTTTCTTCTCTCTCTGAAAAACTTACTTTCATCATTGGACCAAGTTTCCTAGTCTGACGACTGACTCTTTGACCGAACTTCACTCTTTTGAAGACTGACACTTGCAGTGTGTGTGCGTGTGTTTGTGTGTTGCGAGAACGGTTGTTGTTTTAAAGTCATGGGGAAGCGGACTTGTGAAGAAACTTCCCCAGTTTAACACTGTAACGGACACTCCACTTACTGGCTCTGTGAAATGACGCGTTCACATGTAAATAACAGGCGCTGAGACGTACCGCTATATTCTGCATGGTAGTTTATTTCCTGTGATGCAAACGGCAACTTGTAACAGCACATGCTAACACTGGGAGTTTCCAGTGTTGGTCACTATCCACGGTAAATATCGCAGTACTGCACCAGAGAACTGCCAGGTAAGATATTTTAGTGACACACACACATCGTAAACCAGCCAGTATAAATTAGAACACAAACCGGTTGACCGAACTAACTGTTAAAGGCACACTATGTAAGATTTTTGGATCAAAATATCCAGAAACCACTAGAACAATGTTATATATTTAGTTGATTTGTGTACTTACATTATCCCAAATGTTTCCAAGAATGTTTAAATCCAGAGAAATAAGCAGTTTTAACCAGGACAAGGACCGTGTCCGTGCGTCGCTTATCAATGACATCATACCCGCGTTACCCTCGATTTCCGCTTTTATTTTGTAGAAACCATAGAAACACCAAAGAAGCTTTAATATGTTTTATTAGACGGGTGAGCAACTGTTTGGATACATTAATCGACAGAAAACGAATCATTGTTATACAGCTCAACACAGTTAGTCTTATTGTTTAAATCTCGTTTTCTTGATTTACCGCGAGTACCATGTTTACCATGCCTAATATCGATCTAGCTCACTGCATAATAAAAGCTCCACTGCTCTCAAGCTGTGTCGCGCTCGTCTCTCATTAGCAATCGCTCCAGCGGCCTCGTAACGTTAATAAATCCATGAAGATGATTCCGCCAAATCGAGGCGTCATCAAGCCACGCCTTTGTTTTGAATAAACGACCTCTAGTGGCGAAAAATTACATAGTGTGCCTTTAAGGAAGTTAGTAGATTGAGTTTGACTAAATTGGGTCACTTTTTGCTAAGGAGTTGCATGCCAAAAAGTGGCTCAGTTTACCCCAAATATATGTGGATAAAGTAAATACCCAGATATTTCTATAAAATTTTATCTTAATTTGTATAAAGAAAAATATATCTGTATAAAAGCTAAGTGTACATTACTTGGATAGAATACGTTTCTCTTCTTCTTCTTTTTTACTTGTGTGTTAAAAACAGATTGGCCACCTAGGTTTTTATTTGTTATTTTATTTTAAAATGTCTATATTCTTGAATTTGCCTGAAAAAAAAAACACATCAAAATTATTACTTATTTGTGTTTTGGAATGAAAATGCACTATAGCGAAGATTTGACACCAGATATTACAACACACTGTAAAACTGTTTTAAAGTTTGTTTTTTAATTTATTTTGTATACAGATCTTTATCTCTGCCTGTTGATTTTTATGTGACTATTTATAGAAGAGAAAATTCTTTATAGAGGGAAATATTATTTATCAGACTAATTTAAATGTAAGCGCATATGCTTGTCCAGAGTCTGTCGCAAAAGAGCTAAATTATTTTTTTCTATTCATTAAGATTTGTTTTAAAAAATCATTGAAAACCATAAAACATAAAGCTGTTAAATTGTAGGCTACTTAACGTTATATAAAAATAGTACAGCAAAGCATATCATAATTCCCTTTATTGTCGATACTCTGGACAAACATTGCGAACAAAGTTTAATTGCAAAAGCCAGCAAAAACCTCATTTGATGTTTTTATCCAATGTATGATTTCTGTAAACATTTGCACATATGTAAATATAGATGGGTCTCTTCTAGTTTTCCACTCTAACTTATACGATAGATTTACGTTTGCGTTTCTGCTCTTTGTCGAAATCTACACGTTTGTATGTAAAACGATGGTCTTCAGCCAAGAACGATGGTCTGTTTCCTCTCGTTACATGATGTGCCTTCTGATGGTTACTAGAACTGTCTGGTTTGTTTTCTTTTATGAAATAAAAAGCGTTGAAGGCGGAATGCTAGTTAGCTAAAAGCCGAAATAGTAGTTGAATAGCTGAAGTAGAGTCGGCATTTAGTATAAAATAGTTTTGCCAAACGTTTGGTGGTTGTTGACACGCAAAATCACGCAATCAAACAAATATATCTTGTTGACTAAATTTGGTTTACAGTATGAAGGATGCCACCGTTTCAAAAGTGTTTGTACAGCTTAGCTGTAGCTATGGTCTTCATATTAATGACCGTCTCAAACGTTTTAAGATATTAGATTAGTTTATTGAAAATGGCCAGTAATTCTTACCTGCATGTGTATTGGAAAAAATTGGAATGAAACCCAAATAATGAATGGAACCAATTTTTTTATTTTTTTTTACAATCGTTCTGGTTTACTTTGCTGTTAATAATAGTCACTTTTATTTTGTTTTAACCTGAAATGCATTCACACATCAGACTAATTGTTATTAAATTGTGTGTGTGGGGTGGGTGTGGGGGGTGATGGAAGATTTAAAGACATTCAAAAAATAAACTGATCGTTTGTTTTTCATTGATTGAGGAATCAGTAGGATATATCTTTATTTTTCAAATAAACTTTTTTTCTGTGACAACAGACATTTCTGTGTAAATATACATACTCCACAGCAACATAGTTATATATACATTCATATTTCACATGACATTCGGATTCCACGACGCCCCGGCGTGGATTAACATCGGCTTTTGCCTGCATTTGTTCGAGTGATGTGAATTCAGTCTTAAACCAAATAATGGCCCCAATCTCGGCTCATTATTTGTGGGTCTCTGTTTTAAGTCCCCGGCACACTTCTACGTGTGGTTTTAGAAACTGTGCAAAGGAAAAAAGTCCCATTTGCTGGGGCGTGTGCTTGTGCCTAGTACCTCTGACAAGGGCTCAAGGTATTTAAAATGTCAATAAAGAACAGGGCGGTAAATTCGACTACACACCTGAAGAAGAAAAACAACGCAAGTCAAACAGTTCTCCAAAAGCACAAATGTTAAAGCAGAAATGTGCTTTTCACCTACAATCCAACTACTAACTGCCACTGTATAGCACATACCTAATCTGACTGGCTGTAACGGCACTGTTTACATCCATCTGCTCCGCAGAGCTACGATATATTTGCTAATTGCTACATAAAATGCTTAGAAACTTGGCTTGTCCCAAATACACATTTAAATAGCCAAATTTCAAGGCAAAACAGTCTATGTAATACTTCAGAACTTCTAAGTTCACATCATGAAGGGTCAAGTTTTAAGGCTTTGTTACTGTGAGTAACGTAACGTTAAACGCGTTTGTGCGCCATTTAATAATTACAAGTTTCACCAAAAGCTAAATGCGAGGCTGGATTAAGCTTTAGCAACTGAACCGCACAGAACTTTACCGTTTCAATGGAGTGCGAAAGATGAAATAACAATATTCTAGCAAATGAAGCGTTTCAAAAACGGCACGTTTTTATTCTAATGACAGCATGTTTTGCTGTTGATTTGTAGACTAGTGCTCTTTAAGTAGCCTATTGAAAGTTTCTTCATGTATTATGTTTTGACATTGACGAGTATGTTACAATAGATATTAAAGTATTAGATATGAAAATGCCCTGTTGAGTTATAGTAGCCTATAAGGGATCTCCCAGTCACGTGACCCCTAGCCGCGTGTCAGCCATTTTGACGGAATACTTCGCACCTACATACATGAGAATGCGGATTATCACGTTTTATGGCTGCGAATTGATTAAAATAATGAATAATGGTCACTGTATTAATTATCTTGAGCCTGCTGAAATGTTCCTATACATATATTTTCTTTCCAACTGTGCAATCTGAATAAAAATAGGCTAAATATATTTATCCACTAAGCAGCTCATCTTCCCATTAACAGTTTTTTTTTTCCTCTTTCTGACATTTCATACCTGTTGGGTTTACATTTTTTAATTGACTATAAAAAAAGATTGCTTGTGTGTGCTGGTGTTTATTCCAGTCTTTTAAAATAGTTGAATGAATGAATGCTCGCGAGGTGCCTGTAACGATGTTAAATAAGCTAGGCTTATAATGTACACAGGGTAGAGGAGAATTACAGTCAACTACTTTGAATAGCATAGCATTTTGGGCGTAAACAGTGAAAAGATTGACACTGAAAAATGACACAGAATGATACATTTAATATTTAATCCAAATAAATAAATGTTCCTGGTTAGCTCTGATGTTATTCATTTGTTCTCACACACTTCAGCGTCGCGGTCACTGGTTTAGACGAACACTGACACGATTATTAGCGCACCGTCAGCTAACTCTTCACGTCATCTCATCACAAAAAGAAATATACAAGAGGAAGATAAAGGAATTAGGAATCATAGATCCATATGAAGCACCACAAGTTATTTTTACAGGCATTTAATGTGTAGAAAAACTTCCTGACATTGAGTTCGGTGACATTTACAGCTATTCACTTCTCATCACGTTACACCGGAGCTTCATTAAAAGCATACAAAAGCTTAGCAGGCTATCGGTATCACAGCATCGCTCGGGCATGATAGAGATGAATATTTCGCGACGAGCTGTATTATCACCAGCGGTTTAGCATTTTCTATTCCGTCAAGATGGCTGCTCCAAATGGCGTGACGCCACGCGGGACGTCCCTATACATAAGTTCATGTAGAGACGATCAGATGGCACGTTTTAACAAGAAAAAACTAAACAAATTTTAAGTTTTAACAACATGAAGGAAAAACTCTGAGCCATTTTTAATATCTACAAAAATGTAATTTCACAACCTCTTTAAATTTATTAATTTGACATTTTAGCTAAATTATTTTGGCACAACTTCAATTTGTGCACTTTCAGAATGATTTACACTTCTTTTTGTATCATATGTTTGGCTTTTCTATTGTGAAATTTGATTGAAATCTAAGTTTGAATGTAAAAGTAAAAAAAAAAAAAAATTGAAATTGTATGTTAGACAACTAATGATTCCTTGTTTATTTTGTGTCTATTTATTTAGTTCACTGAATGTGAAATTTTTACAGGTTTTCACAGATGTGACAAACCTTACAGTTTTACTAAAGATGAAAACTAAAAACTAAGTCTTCAAAACAAGACTAAAAACGAGCTAAAATAAATACTTAAAACAAACTAATCAAAAAAGACAATCTATGTTAAGTTTACCTGATAAAACTCTCCCTCTCCCTATAACCTGATTGTTTAAAGATGTTAAAAAAAAAATCCTTTTTGATAATCTGCGCAAATCATACCTAAAATAAGTCTCGCCCCAAGGCGATTACGAATACCCATAAATCCTTTTCAGAGACGTTTAACTGAATGTGATTTAATCTGGGTTTTAAATATCAAATTGGTTGCCACATTCTGAGTCGTCTTGTTTCAGCTCCACGGCTCACTGCCAGCTCGAACAATACAATAATACACATTTTATATTTGTAATTGTCAGTTTTCCCTTTCAGATCCATATTTACAGGGGGAGTTTGTGGTTGCGTTTGCCCTGAGGCAAGGAAAAATGTGTGTGTGTGTTGTGTTTTCCCACAAAATCTCCACAAGAGTGTTTATGTGTGTTGAGTTGTCCAGACTCAGAATCCTACTCGAAGCGCTCGTAATTTCTCGTCTGCCTGACGCGTGGGACCATGTCCTTTAACAACCTGATGAAGAAAGAGGAAGAAATGCATAAGTTCACTCATTTTCATGTCAGACCAGAAACAAACGTAGTAAGTTTAGAGGTCAGAGCCATGGCCTGGTGATTAGCGTATACGCATATTGCAATATTAAAGGGATACTTCACCGATTAGCATTAAGCTTTGTATCAGTAGAAACCCGGTGGTATTTTCGAATGACCGTGCTTCCCTCCCTCATGTCCCGCTGAGACGAGAGATTTCTGTATTGTGTGTCTGGAAAAAAAACTCAGATGACGCAAAAATTGTCATTTAGCGTCATTGGAGGCTTTTTTGTCCAGAGGCGAGAGACTACAGCCAGTAGGAGGAGCTCGTCCCGCATGTCTTCAACCCGCCCATAGGGGGATCTGACGATAAAACGGCGTCTTTTCAGTTTCGAGTCGACTAGTGGCCTAGCTGTATCATTTCTTCCGATACTGCCCTCTGTAACCGGTAGGCGTGGCTTGGGAGTGGCCTCGTAGGGCAGCGAAGCAAGTGCATTCTGGGAGTTTTTGTCTTTCATCCACATGGGCCAAAAATACATTTTCTGGCTTTTCTCAGTCTAGAAGGCACCGACTTCTAAAATAATTTCACATTTCTACTACATAAATTACCCAATTTAAACACGCATTCATCTTTCCAGCGGTGAAATATCCCTTTAAATAATATTATACTTCAATGTTCATGTGGACAATTAGCATGTTTTAACAAAGAAAAAAAATTACGTTTCAACAAAGTTGGTTTATCAAAAAACATTTTCACATGAAATTTTTTTTTTAGTATCTACAAAAATTCCATTTAAATACCTCTTCAATTTATTAATCGGACATTTTAGTAAAATTGTTTCGACATAACTTCAAATTGTGCACGTTCAGAGCGATCCATACTTCATTTTCTATCATATGCTTGGCTTTTCTATTGTGAAATTTTATTAAAATTTCTATTTGAATGTAAAAATGAGAAATTGAAATTGTATGTTGAATTTAAAAATTAGAAAGTAAAAACCAGTCATTTCTGCAGCTGGTTTATAACGTTTAAATCCTGTTAATTTTAATATTTAGGCCTCAAGACAACAAATAAACAAATTTAAGATTTATGTATTTGAATAGCCTATAACATTTCCATCCATTTGGATTACTCAGTTTTGAACATAAACGCACTAATAAACTTAATGTGATACATATTTATCAGTCATACATTAATTAAATAGGTAAGATTTTTTCAACAAAAAATAAAAAATCGTGCCATAGTTTATTATACACTTTTCCTCTATTTGATTTTATTTAAATAGTCATATTTGAAAATGCATTTATTCAAATTGCTTAGAATCAGCATAAATCTGTTCTTTGTGAAAACTATTACATTTATTAAAAAGTGTAAACGGTTAAAATATGGCTAGACGTGGAACAAGCAATATATTGGATAAGTTCAAATGCATGAGATTGAAACAAATTGGCATTATTGATGATAAATATATGAACCGGGTTATTGTGCATTTAAAACACATTCAGTTTATCAGTACTATTACAGAAATCTTTCATTTATGTACGACTGACAAATATGTATCACATTAGGTTTGTGTTAAAACTAATACAATTGGTTAGAACATTTATATTATATATTTATAATTCAAATACATAAGTAAAGCGTAAACAGAAATGACAAGGCTAAACTCAGCAGGTACAGCGTTCGACTTCATAACCTCTCAAGGACGAGCCTGTCACTTTAAACGAAATGACCTTTGCTTACTGGAACACTGTGTGCTTTTGGGCAGGTGGAACTTTACAGCTTATAGATTTACATTTGCACTTAAAGTTCTGTCAACAAGTCATTCGCCGTTCGATTTTCAGTGGGAAATGTTCCAGGTGATGTTACAGTTGAGCTTTGCAAACAATTCCCTGAATGTTTGGTGCATGTGCGTGTTACGTCTTCATTTCCATTACAATGAATCAAACGCTAATTACGCTCTCTAGGCTAGTGATATTATAATAATTGCTTGAAATTGTGTTAGAGAGCATCGTGTGCTATTTAACCAACAAAATGCTACATAATTAGTGTCCCTTTCAGAGGCTTTAGTTAAACCCTTCGGCATATTTACAGTTGCACCAAAGACTAACAGAGTCACGCACGAATCCTTCAAGTGAGCGAGAACATTATTAAATTACTGTTTAAGAGACAGCTTTGTGCTATAGAGAACAAACATATATATTGTATATATATATATATGAGTAATTTTGCTGTTGTTTTTTTTTTTTTTTATGTTTTTTAGCTAAAGGGCAATTCCACGCAAAACTGTCACATCCATAACGCCAACACAATGCCATGGTATTTAGTTGGCGTTATGGATGTGACAGTTTTGCGTGGAATTGCCCTAAACTTAACTTACTAAAACTAAAAATGTATACATTTTTTAGTTGTTGTTTATTTACTTTAGTTATTTTAGTACTTCAACTAAACGGAAATGTGAAATGTTGGCTTGGCATCCAGCTGAAATAAAACAAGTTTAAGTATTTTATATTTTATTTCAGTTAATGTTTATTTTATTTAAAGTAATATTTGTTTTTTTGTAGTTTGTGTATGACTATGGGTACGTTTACATGACAACGATGTACTAAAAACCCCCCACTTTAAATTCTTTTACTTTTTCGATTTTTGCGAATTTTTTGAATGAAAGATCAAAAGGCTAAACAATGCAGATTTATTTTTACATCTTTGATCATATTTACCAATAATTCTGACCACAACTGTATAGACTGCGAATTTGCGTTTTTGTAGTTTACATGGAGACGATGTCGGTTTCATTTTCAAAAACTAAATATACAAATACAAAAAATACAAGTTTGCATTTCCAGGCCCCCACAACACCTTTGTTGTGTTACTTTTCAGTAAACTAGTTACAAGAACAAATCTCTTGGGAGTAACACAATATTGTTGTTGTTTTTTTTTTTTGTCTTTTATGGTTGAAACTTTAAATGTTAAAGTAACATTTCCATTTTTTTACACATAAAAACTACTCAAAATGTACTTAGTACCCCTTAAAGTTTCATATTTGAGTTGGATTGGGACTCTTACTTGACTCCGTAGGCGAGAATGATCAGTCCGATCAGAACCCCCATGGTCCCGTCCAGGAACCAGACACTGGGTTCGTGTTTGAACACCTCGGCGCTGATTAGGATGGAGAATCCCATGACGCCTCCGACTAGGGAGTTAAAACCTGGAAATGAATAATTACGTCAATGTAAAAATATCAGAAAGAGCAGCGTGAACATTCTGCTAAATCTATTCTTTTGTGTTCCGAAGAAAAAGAAAGTCATACGGGTTTGGAACGGCATGAGGATGAATAAATTGACACAATTTTCTTCTTTTTTTAGCAAAACTTGCTATTAAACAAAATGATTCTTCATCTTTACAGATTCTAAATCTTCTTAACATTCTGTAATAAGATGATCAGTCATGTGATAACTAGCTGGTGTAGCAGCAGTCCTGATGTTTGGACAGCTGGTGAGTTTCACATGTGTTTATCTTGTGTACGATTCACTGGTTCCACGATGGGTGTGTGTTTGTGCTACTGAGAAGGTTGATGCACATAGAGTGTTTGACATTAGCAATTACTGTCACTCTCTGTGTGTGTGGCATATTAAAGAATATGAGAGTAATAAGAGTCATAATAATTAACTACATGCACTATAGGGTTAGGAATAGGGGTTGGTTTAGGGTTAGTTGCGTGTTGTTATGCATATTACTACAGTAACTACCTGTAACGTGTAACAAGGACACTGTAAAATAAAGTGTTACCAAATATTGTACACTATTTAAAGTTAAAAGATAAATACTTTTTCGAAGTTGTACATATATATTTGTATACATACAAATACATTTCCATTTTCTACTTCAAAATTTCACATTTAATTCAATGAGTTTAAATTTGTGAAAATAACTAGCAATTTCTCAGGGAAATTAGTTTCAAAACTAAATCCTACACCAGTTTTGTCTGTTAGAAAAGTAATAGCACACCTCTTCTCAACAAGCCCTGTGATTTAATTTTAACAGTGTGTGTGTAAGTAAGTATATGGAGAGTCCCCACAAAGATAGCGAACCAGAAGTGTGTGTGTGTGTCCATCTGTGCGTATCTGTCTATATATATGTCTGTCTCTGCACTCCCATCTGCTTATCTGTCTATCTACTCATCTGTCGCATTTTCTTTTTCAGTGTTTTTTTTTTTTTTTTCAAACAAAACAAAAATGCCATAAAACCTCCATAAAAGATACCCATGCGATGTGTGAGTTGTATTTGTAATAATGTTGTCTGAAGTCATATAAACATATTTGTTGTCATTTTGGAGCTCGACTATCTTTCCACCTTTCAATATATGAAAAAAATAAAATAAAAAATGTCCGTAATGTGATGTGTTAAGTGTAAACGTAATGTATTTAATGTCAAATTCAGTGGGAATGAAATCTTTCTGGGAGTTGATCAAATTCTTTTTTTAAGCCAATATATAGTCACATGTAAAATCCTGCTCCTTCCAGCCTGTCAGAAGTTAAAAAGGGAGGAGCTGAGGTGAAATAAGACCAGACACGTTGCCAAGGCACTGTGAATAATAAATCCGGCTGGCCATCACCACGGTAACCTGGTGGGTTTCTGGGGAAACGTACCATCAGTGATGAGGGCCCTGCTGGTGAGGACTTTCCCCAGCATGAACTTACAGATGGACAGAATGGTGCACACCACTCCGCTGATAACCGATACGCTGTACAGGAAGTCATCCTGGGGGAAGAGAAAGAGAGAGACATTATCATACTGAGCGAGACGCGACGTTCAAGGGTCAAGTGCAGTGTTTTATACAACAGCAATTTATATGGCAGACTCTAGAGGAAATCAAGGGAGGAGGGGAAAAAGAGCTGCGATAAGAATGGAATATCAGTGTACTGCTGACTAGAAACTGAAATATATACGGCGTATTATTTGGTAATGGGTAACAGGAAACATTTCAAATTGTAGTATGCTACATTATTGTCACATAATCGCATTATAGTGCATGGTCATGTTATTTTCTGAATAGCATACTACCATACTAATCTTACTACTTCTGCAGTGTATAGTATGCAGTGCACTCACTGAACTTAACATACTGGTAGCCAAATGTTCTGATAATAATGTAGCGTATTACTGAAGTGTTTCTTACTACATAAATACAGTATATACGGTCTAGTATGCAGTATGTACTACGTAGTGTTTTACCGTAATTTTAAATGTTTCTTACTACATACAGTATATACTGTCTAGTATGCGGTATGTACTACGTAGTATTCTACCGTAATTTTAAGTGTTTCTTACAACATACAGTATATACTGTCTAGTATGCAGTATGTACTACGTAGTATTTTACCGTAATTTGAAATGTTTCTTACTACATAAATACAGTGTATACTGTCTAGTATGCAGTATGTACTACGTAGTATTCTACCGTAATTTGAAGTGTTTCTTACTACATACAGTATATACTGTCTAGTATGCAGTATGTACTACGTAGTATTCTACCGTAATTTGAAGTGTTTCTTACTACATAAAAACAGTATATACTGTCTAGTATGCAGTATGTACTACGTAGTATTCTACCAGAATGGAATTGTTTTTAAAGTGTAAAACAGTATGCAACAGTAAACATTTAAAAATGTAGCAGTAAGTAGTATGCTAGTATTCTGAACATAGCAAAAGCTGTGGGCTATGTTCAGAATATTACTATATACTGTTTGTTTCTTATTTAAAAACTATAAAGTATGCAACAATAAACAATTGTAGCATACTATATTGTGACATTATTCCTCGCATAAAAAATTGCATACTGTACATTTGCTGCAGTAAACGTACAGTAATGAGGTTTAACAATAATATTGTGTACTATAAAATATGGTTACAGTATATACTGCGCAGTAAGTAGTATGCTAGTATTCTGAACAGCAAAAGTTGTAGGCTATGTTTAAAAGAGTACTGTTTGTTTCTTATTTTAAAAACAGTATGCAGTACGCAATAGTAAACATTTCAAACTGTAGCATACTAAGTTGTGACATTTTTCCTCGCATAAAATTGCAACAAAAATTACACAAGTAATAAACATGCACAGTAATGGGATTTTTTTGACAATTAAGTTCGCTGAAGATTATTGCTGCATAATACATACTCTATCAGTATGCGGTATACTGCGCAATATGCAGTAAGTAGTACACTATTATTCCAAACACAGTTAGGGTTATGCTTAGAATGGAAAACTTGAATACTGTTTACTGTATAAAACAACAGAATGCAGTATACTCCGGTAAACATTTCAAACTGTAGCATACTAAATTGTTGCCACATTTTCATGCACGCAAAAATGTATATACTACAATACTGTTTTCCATTAAAAAACAGTATGCAACAGTAAACATTTCAAACAGTAGCATACTCAATTTTTGTCATGACCTCATTAAGTGCACACTTGCTGAATTAAACATGCATGGTAATCCAGTCTTTTGGTGATAATCGCATAATACTGTCTGATGTCTATTGCTGCACATTTCAGTACATATTACATACTTCACAGTGCGCAGTAAATGGTGTGCTAAGTCCAAATCTGAGTATTCAATACATGCAAGTAATTATAGTATGCATACACTGCAAAACTAGTATGAGAAGCACCTATGAATATGTTAGAAAGCAATATGAATGGCAATAAGGAGCACAGAGTCAATAAAAGGATGCAATAGAGTTGCCTTCTCAGCCTAAGAAGAATCATTAAATTTGCACTGCTGGCCTTGCAGACGTGGAAAAATGCAACGATGCAAGGTTCCCACCATCAAACATAACGTCAAACACACACACACACAAACGGTCAGTCAATGCATCACATAAAACGGTATGATGGATCTTCTGGCGAGAGAACCTCATCAATATTGATGTCAGGAGGGTGAAGAAAGCAGAAAACAATGAGGTTTGTGTCTCGCGGACAGTGTCAAACAACTCTAACTCTCCCTGACGGGGTTAAAAACGACCTTGTGCCCTCGCATTCATCACAGACCTTGTCTGCCTGCCCACAAACATCCCACAATGTCTCATCTCTGAAAATCTCTGATCATCCATCTCAGCGAGAAATCAGGGATTTGGTAGCAGTCGAACTCTCACTTTTTTTTTTTTTTTTATGGTTGTGTGCCTCTAATGATTGCAGTTTTAACTACACGACCATATAAAACTTGTAAACATCATTATTTAGGGCTATATTTTTGTGTCGTTTTCGTCACTTTCGCAGATGTAGCTGCATAGAGAATGTGAGCAGTCCATTTATGCGAGATGTTTAATTTATTTTGTCTACAGGCAGAGATTTTCAAGTTTCAAGTTTAATTTATTTATAAAGCACATTTAAAGTGCTGTGCAAAATTGCCTAGGTCCAACACCAACACCAAAATTAAAATAAACATTCACGATATGTTAAAGGGATACTCCACTTTTTTTGGAAATAGGCTCATTTTACAACTCCCCCAGAGTTAAACAGTTGAGTTTTACCGTTTTCGAATCCATTCAGCCAATCTCTGGGTCTGGCGGTAGCACTTTTAGCATAGCTTAGCATAGATCATTGAATCGGACAGGACCATTAGCATCTCTCTCAAAAAAATGACCAAAAAGTTTCGATATTTTTCCTATTTAAAACTTGACTCTTCTGTAGTTACATCGTGTACTCTTTGGTCATTTTTTTGAGAGAGATGCTAATGGTCTTGTCCGATTCAATGATCTATGCTAAGCTATGCTAAAAGTGCTACCGCCAGACCCAGAGATTGGCTGAATGGATTCGAAAACGGTAAAACTCAACTGTTTAACTCTGGGGGAGTTGTAAAATGAGCCTATTTCCCCCAAAAAAGTGGAGTATCCCTTTAAAAGCACAAGATTACAAATGGGTTTTCCAAATTTTGACAATTTTGAGATTTTAAGCCATTTGGCCTTCCATAACGTGTCTTCTTTTAAACTATTGGAAAGAAAACATCCAAAATATTCATTTAAGTGTTTGAAATCTACAGATGCAAAAAGATAAAGTGTAATAAAGCAATTAAAATACAAATCTTTAAAGGCCGTTTTCTCAAAATGAGTTATCTCCCTTTCACTTGAATCGACCAAACTTTACAGTTTTATTCCTCTCTATATTCTGAAGGTTTTTAATGAGGGGTTCGGTCATATATCATTTGCCTAATTTTACACATTTTATTCCTAAAAACATGGTGAAAATGTGTTTTATTTCTGGCAGTTGACAATATTTCTGATTTATGGAGTTATAAAAAGAGATATTCAAAATCCCCTCAGTAAAAACCTTCAACTCTAATATGTCAACAAAATGAAAACAAGAATTTTGAACCTGATAATGTGGTAGTGATTCATTAACTTGGGAAGTAAGTGTATCTAGTTAAATTCATCCGTAGTGTCTAGCCTTATTTTAGCAGGTTCACGACAGGAAGTGCAAATGGCTCAGATGTCTATTACAGGAATTCAGTGGAAAATTGTTGTATTGATTTTATAGCACCTGGAAAACAAGTCAATCTTGCTCAGAAACACGCATGGGATTGCAAAAGGGGGCAGTCCATCTCAAACACCTTGTTCAGAAGAGCTTATTAACATTTCATTGAGAGAGCTTGAGAGAGAGAGAAAGAGAGAGAGAGAGAGAGTACGTGAGAAAAAAGAAGGGGAAGTGTTTCTGACATCAGCAGCAGATGAAGGGAGGGAGAAATATTGGATCTATTTTTAGGCGGCGCTTGTATGCGCCAAAACCAAGCTTTACACGCTGAGACAGGAACAGGAATCCTCCAGAGAGAAGCCAGAGTCCTGATTAAAACATCAGCACAGCAGCGTCTCTCTCTCTTTCTCTATGTCTCTCTCTCTCTCTCTCTCTCTCTCTCTCTCTCTCTCTCTCTCTCTCTCTCTCTCTCTCTCTGTCTCCTCCTATTCCTCTGGCTATCGTCTTCTCTTTTACACCCTAATTGTGTTTGCTACACTCTTAAAACAAAAGGTTCCAAAAGTGGTTACAATCTCATGCCTTTTGAGAAAATGACATTACAGAACCTTTTTAGTTCTCATATGTCATAATAGTTCCCTTTTAAGCTCCCATGATGTCATAATAGAACCTTTTTTATTTCCCATTATGTCATAATATATACCTTTTTAGTTCCAATTGTCATTATATAAGCATTTTTAGTTCTTTCAGAAAACCTTTTTAGTTGTTTACTCCTCATTATATCATGATAGAACCTATTTTAGTTCTCATTATATCATGATGGAACCTTTTTTATTTCTCATTATGTTATCATAGACCTTTTTTCATTCTCATTATGTGATAATAAAACCTTTAGTTGTCATTATGCCATCATAAAAAAACTTTTAATTTTCGTTATGTCATAGAACCTTTTTTAGTTCTTATTTTTAGTCCTTTTTAAAACTTGTTCTAACAATAGAACCTTTTTAAGTTCCTTTGGTTTTGATGCCAAGAGTGTTTAATTTTTTTTAAAACTAGTAGCAAGACTCATTACCAAAGTTCATAAAGTGCTATGATGGTTCTTGATAAAAAAAAGTTATTTCCTATTTACTTAAATGTTCATGAATGTTCCAAAAGGTGGATGTGCAGCGATGTCATAGAAGAACCATTTTTAGTTACCCAAAGAACTATTTAGTAAACAGTGCTTAAAATAACAATTTTTATCTATTTTAATAATCTTAAGTACCTTTTTACACTATAAAGTACCTTTTGTGCAATGGAAAGGTTCCATGGATATTAAAGGTTCTTCATGGAAACATAAATGGCAATAAAGAAACTTTATTTTTAAGAGTGAAGAAGTGGAATCTTTACACCACAGATGCAGTACCAGACCGAAGCTTTAGGTGTCTCATTTCATCACAGGAAGACGAATGGAGAGATGGATTGAGAAAGAGAGCGAGTGATAGTGGAGGGGTAACTGGTTTATGGAAAACTATTTCCCCTCTTGATGTTGCCTGGCAACAGCGATATCAGACTATTCTAATCTCGTATGTGACTTCACACCTCGTCTCCACCATGTTCATTCAGCTTTACACTTGTGCTGTTTAGCAGGCGCCGTTAGGGAAAACTCACACAACCAGCGACATAAAAAGATGAAGTGTTGGGTTTTTGCGTGTGGAGTCCTTCATCTGAGAGACTCTCTTGAATGGAGTTTACATTCAGTGAAAAGCCAGCGGGGAAATAAGATGCGAGAGTATGAATGCTTAGAGCGAATATATGGAAATATCAACTAAGCGCTTAGAAAATAGAATAACAGTTAGTCACAACAATCATCCAACCAACCAATTGGTGAATGAATGAACAAACAAACTAATGAATCAAGCAATGGGACTATCAATGAACAAATCCAATTAATGTTTCGATGAGAGAATGAACAAACAAACAAACAAATGAATCAACCACTGAAACAATCAATCAATCCAATGAATAAATCAGTGAGTGGATGAAAAAAACAAATGAATCAACCACTGGAAAAATCAATCAACCAATCCAATGAATGAATCAGTGAGTGAATGAATGAACAAATGAATCAACCAGTGGAACCATCAATCAACAAATCCAATGAATAAATCAGTGAGTGAATGAATGAACAAACAAACAAACAAATGAATCAACCACTGAAACAATCAATCAATCAATGCAATGAATAAATCAATGAGTCAGGGAAAGAACTAATTAAAGAAACAACCACTGAAACAATCAATCAACCAATCCAATGAATGAATCAGTGAGTGAATGAATGAACAAACAAACAAATGAATCAACCACTGAAACAATCAATCAACCAATCCAATGAATGAATCAGTGAGTGAATGAATGAACAAATGAATCACCCACTGAAACAATCAATGAACCAATCCAATGAATGAATTAGTGAGTGAGTGAATGAATGAACAAATTAATAAACCACTGGAACAATCAATCAACCAATCCAATGAATGAATCAGTGAGTGAATGAATAAACAAATGAATCAACCAGTGGAACCATTGCTGAGTCCCAATTCGCATACTATCCGTCCTAAATAGTATGCGAAACTAGAATTAGTACGTCCCAAATCGTAGCATGTTGAAATGAGTATTCCCAAGATACCCGGATGGTCTACTATTTCCGGTTAGAATTCGAAGTGCAGATCAATGCACACTCTAACGGCTAATATTGCCCACAACCCATTGCGTGCGGGAGGGAGGAGCTTTGTGGTGATGGTGGTGATGATGTAAACATGACAGGACGCAGCAGCGGAGATGCGCCCTCAGTTTTTAAGTGTAAGAATTCAAATGTTTAACCCTAATTAAAGCTATATTTAACCACACTGACTTATTTGTTGTAATACTGTGGCTGTACAAATGTTAACTTTATCAGTCCAACTAAAAGACACATGGTTACTACACTTTTACTATAGTAAAAGCATGGTTCATTTTCATCGGGGTATTTTTGAGTATTATACATAATGATGAAATTAAGTTTAAAATATGTTAAACAATAGTTATACTATAAACTTTAAATATTTTAACTCAGAAAATAAGTAGCTTTTGTTACACACATTGCACACGATTGCACATGAACGTCAGAACCAGCCGCCTCACAAACGACCTGCGTTTGGTTAATCTACGACGACGCCCTGCTTCACTCCTCAATTTGGTAGAACACATTGTAAATGTATTGTGGAAAAAACGATGAGGAAAAAAAGATAAAAAGATGGGAATAGTAAATAAAATTATATTGGATATGAATGAATGAAATGTAAAATGTTTTGTTAACAGTCGCGGCGTGCGTAACTAGGCAACCACGTTCAAGTTCACGTTGCATGACGTCATCGAAGTATGTCCCAGAACGTGCATACTCTTTTGCTACACACTCAAAAGTATGTACTTTTTCCTCACAAAAAAAGTACATACTTTTAGGTCGTAGTATAAGTAGGCGAATTGGGACTCATCAATCAACAAATCCAATGAATAAATCAGTGAGTGAATGAATGAACAAACAAACAAATGAATCAACCACTGAAACAATCAATCAATCAATCAATCAATCAATGCAATGAATAAATCAATGAGTCAGGGAAAGAACTAATTAAAGAAACAATCAATCAACCAATCCAATGAATGAATCAGTGATTGAATGAATAAACAATTAAATCAACCACTAGAAAAATAAATCAACCAATCCAATGAATGAATCAGTGATGAATGAATGAATGAACAAATGAATCAACCACTGAAACAATCAATCAATCAATCAATCAATCAATGCAATGAATAAATCAATGAGTCAGGGAAAGAACTAATTAAAGAAACAATCAATCAACCAATCCAATGAATGAATCAGTGATTGAATGAATAAACAATTAAATCAACCACTAGAAAAATAAATCAACCAATCCAATGAATGAATCAGTGATGAATGAATGAATGAACAAATGAATCAACCAGTGGAACCATCAATCAACAAATCCATTGAATAAATCAGTGAGTGAATGAATGAACAAACAAACAATTAAATCAACCAGTGGAACCATGGCTATGTCCGAAATCGCCCCCCATAGCCTTAAATATAGCCACTATTTGAGGAGACAGCCATTTGTAGTGGTGTCCGAAACCATAGTGGACTTTATTGTGTGCACTAATTTTATCCCACAATGCACTGCAATGATGAGTGTACAACCGATGTACACTCAACGGCTAGAGATTACCCATAATGCACTGTGAGAGTTGCGCGTCGAATGAATTCCCACATGAATACCCGAATCTGCATCATCCATCCGTCCATTTTCCAAACCGCTGGTCCAATGTGGCAACAGCGTAATATCATACAGGTATACATTCCTTTTTAATTGGTTATTAAATTGTTTAATTAAGGTTTATACATAGTTTCCATGACAGAGTTCAAGATCAATCTTTTCATCTTACTACAGGAGCTGCAACTTCCATTTGCTAAGTTCCAAATGATTATTAAACAGCAAGCACAAAAGCGGCAGCCCTTCCGGCGCACTCAGTGTCCGAATTCACTTACTCGTTTCATTCACTCCTTCAAGTGAACTATATTAGTGGAGTAATGTTGGGAATAGTGACTGAGGGTGTGGGGGCGATTACGATCAAGAAATCCAGTGAGTGAATGAACAAACAAACAAACAAATAAATGAATCAACCATTGGAACAGTCAGTCAACCAATCTAATTAATCAATCAGTCAGCGAATGATCAAACGAACAAACAAACGAATGAATCAACTAATTCCATAAATACATCGAGTCAGTGAATGAACAAATGTGTGTTTGTTGTTTTCTTACCACTTCCGGTTGCAATTTTGTGGCGAGATCATGGATCGCTTTCCCCAGGATAGTGATGGCCGACAAGATGAACACGACCCCAAGGATAACGCATGCTCTGGAAAACACACACACACACACACACACACACACACACACACACACACACACACACACACACACACACACACACACACACAGAGGCACTTTGAGTAACCCACAGCATCAATTCAACAGATGCTTTATTGAGTTCACGGTCTAATTCCCCTCCTGAGTCTAAGTCAGTTAATAAAACACGACTCTGAAGCTTCTGCTCGCTTTAGTGCCTCGTTCTCATTAGTCCTGTCAAGCCCGCTGTTTATAAATGAAGGCGACGAGGGCTGTCGTTCTCTAATCAAGCCTGGTTAATAGGCGAGATCTGTTCCACTATTTACTCAGCCGCAGGGGTAGCTGGGTTAAATCTGGTGAAGTTTTGGTGCCGTTCTGCTCTGTTTCTCACACGCGGATCGTAAAAGGCTTTACGAGCTCAGTCTGTTTAATCTGCTTTTTGGTTAGTGATAAATTAATCAAAACAAACAAACAAACACACACAGCTACAGTCTCCGGAGATCAAATTAAAATTAAATGAAGACATGCAGATTAATATAATCTAGTTTATCTAGCAATCAGGCCAAGGAGGAACCCCACCGATGCTGTAGAGATGCTTGTATGCTAGGTGGATCATGTTTGTTTTGACAGGCGACTGAATGTATTAAGTGTGTTCTAAATATTTGTATCAATACATGCATACATTAAAATACATATTCAATAAAATTGCAATCTAAAAAGCTGCGAACTTGCATTTTATTAGAAACTTAACGAAAGCGTTTTCTTTTAGGCATAAAATGGCAATCGCGCTCGGATCTGCACCAAAACAATCGCTCCGAGATCGCCTGAACGAGGTGGCCTCGGCCCGATTGCAAACTAACTCTGGGGCGGTCTGATTCTGAGTGAGCACATTAGTTATCACAGTTAAAAACCAAAAGAGCACCTCTTCATCTTAAAATGTTGTGTAATTGCAGTTTTTCGTGTGAGAATGAAGCCTTGATTCCTGTTCTAGCTACGTTATAACATTTGTAGTGTTTGTGTGTGTCTTGACACTGTTAACCTCTAGACAGCACTGGGAGATCCAGAGAGAGCTAGCGATGTATAGGTGTGAAAACGCCCTTAGTAACTGCAACTCCATAGCAACCGCCTAGCAACACTTTAGCAACCACTCAGAACACCATAGTAACCACATAGAGTAACCACATTAGTAACCACACTTAGAACACTTTATTAATCCCAAAGCAACTCCCTAGCAACCACTCTAGCATTGAACTTGCATGCACACAGAACACATTAATTCTACCTAGAAACACCCTAGCAATCACTCAGAACACATAAGAAACACACTAACAACCACTTAGAAACACTAGCAACAGCTCAAAACACTTAGTAACTCCATGCCAACTCCCTAGCAACCACTTAGTTGCTAGTGGTTCAATTCACCTTCAACCACCTTAAATTCACTCAAAACACCTTAGCAACCACTTTAGCATTGACCTTGCATCCATACAGAACACATTAACATCTGCCCTTACAACCAATCAGAACACCTTAGTGACCACATAGCAACTCCCAAAGCACCACCCAAAACACCCTAGCAATCACTTAGCAATGCCCTAACCATGCATAAAACAATAACATTCACCTAGCAACACTCTATCAACCACTCAGAACACTTTAGTCATCCTATAGTAACTCACTAACAACCACTCTAGCATTGGTCTTGCATCCACACAGAAAACACTAACATCTACCTAGCAATGCCCTAGATACCAATCAGAACACCTTTGTGTCCACATAGCAACTCCCAAAGAACCACCAAAACACCCTAGCAATCACTTGGCAACGCCCTAGAAACAATGCATAACATAATAACATTCACCTAGCAACACTCTAGCAACCACTCAGAACACTTTAGCCACCCCATAGCAACTCCCTAACAACCACTCTAGCATTGGTCTTGCATCCACACAGAACACACTAACATCTACCTAGCGACGCCCTAGATACCAATCAGAACACCTTAGTATCCACATAGCAACTCCCAAAGAACCACCAAAAACACCCTAGCAATCACTTAGCAATGCCATAGAAACCATGCAGAAAACAACAATATCCACCTAGCAACACTCTAGCAACCACTCAGAACACTTTAGTCACGCCATAGCAACTGCCTAACAACCACCTAGCAACAACTCAGAACACCTTAGCAACTGCATAGCATCGCCTTGGCACTGTTTTTTTACACCAGTAAGCACCATTAATATGTTCTTTAAAATGCAGAGATCTATTTGTAAGTCACTATTCTCAAACAGTAAGAGCATGTAGTGTTTTACAGTGTAAGACTCTACTAGTCTAGTAGATATGTCATCTCGCTAATGCAGCCTGCGGTATGATGTAATCTGTCTCCACAGCGATCCGCATCCCAGCAGATTCCCCTAGGGACCGCGGCTCACAGCTTCACCGGCATGCGCATTAGAAATGGATTCATTACGTGTGTGTGTGTGTGTGTCTGTACTGTACGTATGCTACAGGTCTGAGTGTGCTGCTGTCTAGCACACTTCTGCCTTTGTCCTCTCTTTCTCCGCTTCCTCTGCTTTCATTCCCTTCACAAAGCCCTTCTGCCATCTCTATTGTGTCTTTCAGCCGATAAGGGACGCCGAACACAGAGAGAGACTGTCTAAAGACATTAAACCCAGAGCAGGGCCACTTCACGGGGGACCAGAGAGTCTGTCTGCCGGGCCTCCATCCATCAAACCAGGTGGTCTTTAGGAAACGTCAACCTGCTTTAACCTGCTGAGGTAAATTATGCTAGGTTTGTTTACAAGGATCAGCGCATCTGAAAACATTCATTAAATGATTGTTTTAATGGCTATGGTTTGGTTAGGTAATTTGTTGCGTGCCCGTTCGCCCAGTAATGTTCTTCTTCAGCCGAGGAACATGTCAAAATCTCAACATCATTACCTTGAAAGATCAATCTGACCTTCTGCTCTCCTTGTTGCCCAGAAACAACATCTAATTGGCTACCCAGAATCCCCACAGAGCACAAACAATGGCAGCAAAAGAAATCACATACTTCCCTACTATATAGTAGGCAAAAAACAGTATTTGTCAAAAGAAGCAAGTCCAAATTCACAGAACTCAAGTAACCAGATGACCTTCTTCTTCTGGCGAGATTCTGAATCTGAAGTGTGCACACGATGGACACTTTAATATCCCATGAGAACACGGGAGAGGATTTGTGAATGGCAGTGAAGTGACGCGACTGATGCTGGAAGGTCTCATGATAATGACAGCATGGCGAATGTAGTACGTCCAGATTACATTCATACTACACACATTCATACTAGAACGTACGGTCGTGAATTACACTGTAAAAAAAAAACCCGTAAAAAAACGGCAATTTTCTGGCAGCAGGGGCGCCAGAAAATTTCTGTTAAAAAACGGAAAAATACTGTAAAAAAATGGTAATTTCTTCCCGTTTCTTCCCCTGTATATTTAACATTGGATTTCAGTAATATGATATAATGTTAATTTACCGTCCTATTGAAATATTAATATCTGTTTTGTAACTGATAACCACCAATCACAGCAGTGATGAGAGTCACATGATAAATCAAAGCTCAACACAAGCAGTTCTTTCACAAGAAAGTTAATACTAATATATATAGAAGCTGCACAGTGTCATTCACACAAACATTAAACACCATCATGGTAACACATGAAATTTTAAAAATGCAATAAACATTAATTTAACAACATTAAATGTAACATAAACCCCTAATGTACATAACTGATTAGAAAAAACGAAGAAAACTATGAAGAAACAAACATAGTTATTTCAACAAAAATACATCAAATGTGAAGTGTCACAGGGAATTGTGGGAATGTCAATTTACGGTTTTTCACTGTAAATTATACGAGTTGTTTTTTCACTTTCAAAAACTGTAAATTTAACGGTATGTTACAGTAAAATTACATTAAATGTACCGTTAGATCTATCACAGTTATTTACCGTAAATAGTACGGAAACTTTCTGTTAACCAATTAACAGTTTTTCACTGTAGCATTTTTACAGTCTTTTACCGTTAAAATTACGATCATTTTTTACAGTGTACTTATTCAAAATAAGAGAGTATGCGATTTCGGTCGCACCCTATGGCCCGTTCCATGCGGTCACGTCCCATTCCCCACGTTTTCTTTAATCAAGGAAGGATCACATGTACTCACATGTATTCTCTGTGCGCCGAATGGACGGCCGCGGCATTACTGTATCGCCAAATCACGATAATGGAGGACAGGACGTCGAGAGTAGCGTCAAACTGCAAACAAATGAACAACAGTGATAAAGAGAAGCGTTAAAACATTAAAGACTATTAAATAATGAACATTTAAATATATCAAGTGGGAGACTTACAGCAAACCCAAACGCTGATGCACTATGCCGCATTATAGAAACAGCTGCAAAAGAAATGAGAAAAAGTTAGTTCGCATGAAGATGGTTTCAACTTTAAATTTGAAGTATTTAATTTTTTTTAATTTAGTTGGACAAACTTTAAATGTGAAGCGTTTATTAAAATAGTATTATTATTATTTTTAAATAAATGAAATATTTAATTGGTTGGACATTTTTTAAGTGTGATTTATTTAAAAAATAATAAATACATATGAAATGAAATTTTTTTTTTTTTAAATAAACGTGAAGTGTTTATCTTTTAAACATATTTTTATTTAATAAATTATATAAATTAGTTAAAATATTTTACAATTAAAATAGTTCATTATTTGGAAAAAAACTTTAAATGTATGTAAATAAATAAATACATTTTACAATAAAAAATATAAAAAGTTAGTAAGTCAGACAAACAGATTAACATCCCTTAAACATCTAAAAATTATACCAGCAATGGAAATGTTGTGAATTAATGAGCATTTTAATTCCTCTTTACTTTTCACAGCCTGTACCCAATGACTAACCACTCCAGCATTCAGGCAACTGTATATTGTAAATAATGATTTTGATAAGTGTTTGTCTCAAATATACACCTAAACAATATATATATATATATATGCATTCCTCTGCTGTAAAGCTGTGTGTCTGAATGATTTCCAGCAGTGTCCTGGATCAGATTTCATCTCTTCACACTGTGATGTCAGCACATGGTGTGGATCTAAGCTACCCAAACAGCACTGTGGCTCATGTCCAGTTATCGACCTAATATTGACCTCTAATGCACCTGAATCCTCTATCCTGAGACTGGATGAGCGATCCGAGATATTCCATCCACCTCTACAGGGTCAGCCAAACTCTCAAAGGTACCCAGATCTGCTTTTCAGGGCTGTTTGGGCTTCTATTTCCCAATTGATTGTACAGTACAGCACTAAAGAACCACGAATTAGGCACCAAAAATTGTCAGCTGGGACGAAATTAAGGTGATGTTGCAAACGTCCAGTCTTGCCAGAGTTCTGGCATACAGTACAAATCATACAACATAGGCCCATTCACACAATGGACGATAACTATAACAATAAAGTTATCGTTAGATATCGCTTTTCGTGTGAACGTGCCTTTAGTCAAAGTTTGCACACACATTCAACTGGCAAAAGTCATTACTCAAAAACAAACACACACACTCTCTGTTCCTCAGAAACCCTGTTAAAAATGAATAACGGAGCTGCTGCGGCATGAGATTAAAGATTTAGCAGTTTCTAAATATAAATTCTGTTCCTTTTAGAGGAATCCACTCTGTTTTAGATGACTCGCACCGGCCGATTTCAAGTCCTCAAGAGGCCAAGCTCAAGAAACACATCGACAGTGTCAATAAAACATCTATAATCGGTGCAGTCATTCATTGTCCTACAGAATCCCATCGGACACGCTCTAAAGAACCACACACATTGTCTCATGAACAACGTCTACATCTTAATCTTACGACGTACTTCAGGAGTTTAGTTGTACCACATGCAGAGCATCTTGGGTAACAGGAAAGGATTTATGGAGAGTTGTGTATCTGCGGAAAGCTGAGACCATTCCCTGCTCATTAAGAAGTCATATTTATGCTGATTTTCAAGTGAAGTCAGCAGCTTCTACAAGGAGTGCTGATACTGCGGCCCGAGCCGATCAAGAAAATTATGAAGCTTGAAAAACCGTAGGATATCGTAGGATCACAATGAAGTATTGTGTGTATCCAGGATTACTGGCGAGAAATCAGCTTCAATCTGTCACAGATGCAGACTTAACTAACAAGCCAGCTAACAGGGAATGTTCTCAGAAGTTATGAATAAACGTTCTTCCAGTAACATTAATAGAACGTTCGTTCAACGTTATCGGGTCTTTAATAATGTTCCCAAAACGTTAGCACAAAAACGTATATAATTTATGGAATGTTTTTGCTGAAACATTTTAGTTGGACATTTGTCCGACTGTTTCAGAATGTCCAGAGGACATTCAAAAGTAACATTCCCATAATGCTTCCAAAACGCTAAAATGGAAGGTTCCCTTAACGTTTGTATTACCAAGAGGAAAAAATAAATAAAAGTTTTTAGAACCTTTAAAAAACTGGAGAACATATGTTCAGAGATCATAATGGAAACATTGGCCCTTAATGTGATTTAGTTTTAGTTTTTGTTTGGTATTAAACTGAAATTGTAGTATGCGCAGTGTGATTTGTAGTGTAAAAAAAGTCAATGTTGCAAAAACTCGCAATTTCAAGGTTAAATCTCACAATTCTGAGAAAAATAGTCAGAATTGCAAGATATAAACTCTCAATTCTGACTTTTTTTCATGCAATTGTGAGTTTATATCTCACAATTCAAACTTTTTCTCAGAATTGTGAGATTTAACCTTGAAATTGTGTTATAAAGTCCAAATTGTGAACTCCGAACTCACAATTTTGAGAAAAAAGTCAGAGTTCTGAGATATAAACTCGAAATTCCGAGTTATAAAGTCTGTACTGCGAGATATGTAATCACAATTTTGGGCAAAAAATTCAGAATTGTGAGATATAAACTCGAAATTAGGAGTTATAAAGTCCAAATTGCGAGATTTAAACGCACAATTTTGAGGAAAAAAGTCTGAATTGTGAGATACAAACACAGTTTTGCGGAAAAAAAGTCAGAATTGTGAGATATAAACTTGAAATTGTGATTTATAAAGTCTGTACTGCGAGATATAAAATCACAGTTTTGGGCAAAAAATTTAGAATTGTGAGATATAAACTTGAAATTAGGAGTTGTCAAGTCCAAATTGCGAGATAAAAACACACAATTTTGAGGAAAAAAGTCCTAATTGTGAGATATAAACACAATTTTGAGAAGAAAAGTCAGAATTGTTAGATATAAACTTGAAATTAGGAGTTATAAAGTCCAAATTGCAAGATATAAACTCACAATTTTGAGAAAAAAGTCAGAGTTCTGAGATATAAACTCGAAATTCCGAGTTATAAAGTCTGTACTGCGAGATATGTAATCACAATTTTGGGCAAAAAATTCAGAATTGTGAGATATAAACTCGAAATTAGGAGTTATAAAATCCAAATTGCAAGATATAAATGCACAATTTTGAGGAAAAAACTCTGAATTGTGAGATACAAACACAGTTTTGCGAAAAAAGTCAGAATTGTGAGATATAAACTTGAAATTGCGATTTATAAAGTCTGTACTGCGAGATATAAAATCACAGTTTTGGGCAAAAAAATCTGAATTGTGAGATATAAACTCGAAATTAGGAGTTGTAATGTCCAAATTGCGAGATATAAACACACAATTTTGAGGAAAAAAGTCCTAATTGTGAGATATAAACACAATTTTGAGAAAAAAATCAGAATTGTTAGATATAAACTCGAAATTGTGAGTTATAATGTCCGAATTGCGAGATATAAACTCACAATTTTGAGAAAAACTGAACTTTTTTACTCAAAAACTTACTTTTTTACGTCCTGGTGGAAACTTTAATGGCTAAACCTGGTGGAAGCTTTAATAGCTATTGCGCAATTTATCGTAACTCAAGTTGCAGCACCAAAAGATTTGTCTGGTAACGTTTATATCTTAATGTTACTTTTGGACCCTGCTTTTGTAGAATTTCACAAAACTTTGCTTATTGTTGGCTGTTTGCATCTCACTAGATTTGGTAATTAGATTTGGTTACATTTTATGTGGCGTTCGTCACATGACCATTAGCGTTTTTTCCGCACATTCATGTTGCGTGTTTCACCGCGCAAACTTGCACAACTCATCCAGTGCTCTAACTAAAAAATATCACAACACTGATTTCGTGAGAACGTGTAAAATCTATTTCATTCCAGTTTGTTACACGTATCGCACTGTGAGTGAACATGCTGCTACTATGCGGCAAGGACCGCGTTGTGACAGTTATTCTCAGATGTATCAGTGGCGCATGATGTACAAAACTCTTTGAAGATCTTGTCCTTGACTGCTCAAGGAAGCTAGTCTTGTCTGCTTTCTTTTAGGTGTTTTTTTGTGTGTGTGTGTGTGTCTGTGAAAATAGGGCAGAATCTTTATGGCTGGTGAGTTGCAGAATGTTGAAATCCAACACAACAGCTGCTATAAAAAACCTGTCTTCCACTTGGTCTGTCTTTTTGACACACACAAAAGCATCCTCACACACACACACACAAACCAAAACAGGGAATGTGATCTAGTTTCTGTGTCAGAGTTGGTGAATACATTTGCATGTTGTTATCACTTACAGGACATTTTCAAGAAACAATTCTGCAGTCTCATTTTGACTGGTCAGTGTTGTTATGATACTACTAAAACTAATGGTATTGCTAATACCTGTAGCAATTTTCTACATGCTTAAATAGTAATAGTTGAATAAATAGTTTGTCTTTATGGTTTTTGATTGGTTATGTTAATTAATCCTGTGTGTATTTAAGCCCTGAGTTTTAGTTCTCGGTATTTTCCAGTATGTTATGTGGTTCAGTGACCACACCCACACACCCATGTACAACACACTGTAAAACTAATACGCTAAAGTTAATAAATTAGTATATTTTAGTTGATATCAGATACTAAAAAGTGCTAACACTAATACTAAAACTGAAATGTTAGCTTGAGCAGATTTCAGTTACAATACTATAAAACCTTATATAGCCTACTATTGCTAACACTAATGCTAATTGTAATGTTATTGCTAACACTAATGCTTGTAATGTCAATGCTAAAACTAATATGTTAAAGCTAACATATTAAGATATTCTATTGCAGTAGATATTCCTCAGACTGTTTACCAACTCTGTTTACCGACTTTTTTTTAGCTTTTTGTCTAGTTGTTTTCACAAACCCGTTTACTTGACTCACTTGACGTTTTAAAAAACCAGAGGAGGTGCAGAGAGGGCAAAGTTTCATCTCTCTCTCTCTCTCTCTCTCTCTCTCTGTCTTCCATGTTTTATTTTTAGACACAGGGCTCTATGGGAGTTGGCATGCTGGCTTTTACAGGCTGGTAGTGCTGAATGCATTAATATGAGAGTGAACTACCCCTCCTCTATCTGTGACCTCTCCTCGCAGTGTGATATTTACATTCTGTGCCACAAGAAAATCTTCCACACACACACACACACACACACACACACATACTAATTTAGTTTTCTTCAGTTTGAAGTCAGTAAATCCTCCAAGAACAGACATTTAAACAAATTTCGTTGCGGCATATAGCGCTTATTTCCCCGCAGCAGATGCATTTCTAGACATGTTTATTAAGTTTGGAGGTATGCGAGCACATTTGTGCGAGTGTGTGAAACAGAAGACACTCTGTCGCTGAGAGCGTGTTAATTGGCTGCACTGGAAGCTTCGAGACATCTGGGAATTCAGATCTCACAGTCTGGCATATATTAGACCATTTCTCTTCTTCTCCTCATTTCTTCCTTCCTTGCTTTTTTTCTGCCTTCATCGGTCTCAAAATGCCTTCCCTTTCTCTAAAACATACACAACCCCCCCCCCCGGAACCTTTAGGCTGACAGTAGCGCAGCCGATAATGAAAAACGAGCCGTCCCGCTTACACTTCAGATAGCGTAACCTCACAAGCGCTTCAGCGAAGATAGCAAGACTCGGATCGCCAGGCAGTAAACTGATCAGACACTTTATCTGAACTGATTCGAGGATAATTCGGTTAAAACCATAATCCACCAGATTTGATCTTCTCAAAACCCATACTGACCCAAATGCACGCAACCCAAACATAACGCTAATGCTCTTGAAGACTGTGTGGAAGTCGAGGTGGGATTTTCGTGGCTTTTAGTGAATATTTAGTAACTTTGAGTTCTCTATATGCTAGTGCACTTATAAAAAGTGGCGTTTAAATGCATGCCCTTATGTGAGGCGAATGGAAAAAAATGCAGCCACCCACAACATTTTAGCATTGTGGCGGTGACTATATTTCACATGCTAACACATTAATTTCCTTCATTTATTGTGTATATAAAACTAACAGCAACACTTATTTAACTCAGCATAGAAGTTTCACCCACTTTTTTTGATGCATGTTCAAGACATCAATGCCTTGTCAAATCATTCCTTGACTACAGTTAACCACTGATCAAATATTTAGTTTCCCAGCGTGTTCACATATCAGTATTTGCTTGTAGTTTTCAAGTTTGTGTGTGTTTAAAAGTGCAGGTTTAATGAACGAAGATCAGGAAGTGAGTGTGCTGGAGAGGAAGTGAGGCTTTCTGCCAATCTTTTTTTTAAATTATGCTAAACGTTAATGCTAACACTAAACTGTGCCTCTAGCTCTCTGCACTCTTTATTCTCCCACAAAATACAACTCAAATCAATATTTATGTCTATTTTTTTTTTTTGTAACTATTTAGGATAAGTCAACTGCTCATCACAAAATAAAATTGGTAAACCAAATTGCTTGTTCCATAGCTAGCTGCTATAAAGCTATGGGTGTTGCTATGCTCTTGCTAATGTTTTCTAGGGTGTTGCTAGGTGGTTGCTTAATGGCTCAAGTCAAAAAGCCCTTAGCAAGCACCATGACTAAATGTAGAATAAATCTAAATATTTTGTGTTTTCACACATTAATTTACCAAAAATATTAACTCTATCTCAATCATTTTGCCCTCAGCTGTCTGCAATCATTTCCGCTAAATTGTAGCCATTACTGATAGAGGGGAGTTTAAATGACAACATCTCTCAAGCGTCGTTGCTCTGGAGTTGCTATGTGACAGAATCTTCACAGCCTGGCAACGTGAGTCCCAGAGTCCCCGTCCAACTCTGGAAGTGTAAGGTGAGTCATTTAGTTCCCGAGGGATGGAGCACCAAATAAGAAACCATTCCTTCAAAATCATACATTAAATCCAGTGCAGGGCTTCTGTTTGCTTAAAATCAGCTGCTCCAAGATTAAACCACAAGGCCTGGAAGCGGTCTATGAAATGATTAAGCACACTTTGTGCTGAGAAAACAACAATAGTCTGCGTAACACCAAACTTGAGTATCCCAGCTAAATGATTTAAGGGAATATTCTGGGTTCAAGTTCTATCAAAAGCATTTGTGGCATAATGTCGATTAAAACCTAAAATGTTTCTCTGATCTTTTTGGAAATGGAAGGTCAAGTTAAGTGCACTGCATTTTGGGATACAGTTTTCCAGAAAACTGCAACTGTAATCCAGGAATCCAGGAAAATTCAAAGCATACTATATAGTACAGAAATAAGGACAGTATGCCAGTATGTGGTTGAGAACATAAGAATTGTCTCCACAGTACATTCAACTCTTTTGAAACCCCTTTAAAGTAAATTTTACAAAAGAGCAAGATACTGTTTTCCATTATATGACAACTATTTTTACAGTCTCCCAGTTTTGTACCTCTGAGAATATTTTGTATTTGTAGCTGAGAATAAAGTGTGCTATGAATGTATATGGTTGTCAAAGTTCCCATATGTCTGTGTTTATCCTGTGCAACTTCCTTCAGCGACGATTATCAAAGTAATCTTGTAGAGCAACCAGGGAGAAACTAGTCAAACCAGATCTTGTGAATCAAGCTTGTGGCACGGAACCAAACAACATACAGATGTGGGTCAGATGTGAAAAAATGTGTAAATAAATTATATATATATATAAAAGTATTAAATGAATTATAAAATATGTATTATTAAAATATAATTACAGGTAATTATATAATAATATATAAAATAAATATATAAATTTTATATTAATATTTATATTTTATATTATATTATATGTGTATATTATATTATATAAATATATTTATATCTTATTTATAATTTTTTTTATATATATATATATATATATAATTATGTGAATTATTAAATTATTTTACATATAAATAAGATACACTCTCTCACTGTCGTGTGCGCCTACGGGCCGAAGGGCAGTGCAGAGTACCCGGTCCTCTTGGGGTCTCTGGGAGGGGTGCTGGAAAGTGCTCTGACTGGGGACTCCGTCGTTCTACTGGGGGACTTCAACGTCCACGTGGGCAGCGACAGTGACACCTGGAGGGGCGTGATTGGGAGGAACGGCCCCCCTGATCTGAACCCGAGCAGTGTTCTGTTATTGGATTTCTGTGCTAGTCACAGCTTGTCCATAACGAACACCATGTTCAAGCATAAGGGTGTCCATCAGTGCATGTGGCACCAGGACACCCTAGGCTGGAGGTCGATGATCGACTTTGTGGTCATTTCATCCGACCTCCGGCCGTATGTCTTGGACAGTCGGGTGAAGAGAGGGGCGGAGCTGTCAACTGATCACCACCTGGTGGTGAGTTGGATCCGATGGCGGGGGAGGAAGCTGGACAGACTCGGCAGACCCAAACGTACTGTGAGGGTCTGTTGGGAACGTTTGGCCGAATCCCCTGTCAGAGAGATCTTCAACTTCCACCTCCGGCAGAGCTTCGACCGGATCCCGATGGAGTCTGGAGATATTCAGTCCGAGTGAACCATGTTCTCCACTTTCATTGTCAATGTGGCCACTCTGAGCTGTGGCCGTAAGGTCTCCGGTGCCTGTCGAGGCGGCAATCCCCGAACCCGGTGGTGGACACCGGAAGTCCTATCGGGCCTGGCTGGCTTGTGGGACTCCTGAGGCAGCTGACGGGTACTGGCAGGTCAAGCGGACTGCAGCCTGGGTGGTTGTGGAGGCAAAAAATCGGGCCTGGGAGGAGTTCGGTGAGGCCATGGAGAAGGACTACCGGTTGGCCTCGAAGAGATTCTGGCAAACCGTCCGGCGCCTCAGGAGAGGGAAACAGTGCCCAACACTGTTTACAGTGGAGGTGGGCAGCTGTTGACCTCAACTGGGGATGTCGTCGGACAGTGGAAGGAATACTTCGAGGATCTCCTCAATCCCACCAACACGTCTTCCATTGAGGAAGCAGAGGCTAAGGGCTCGGAGGTGGACTCATCCATCACCCAAGCTGAAGTCACCGAGGTAGTCAAGAAGCTCCTCGGTGGCAAGGCACCGGGGGTGGATGAGATCCGCCCTGAGTACCTCAAGTCTCTGGATGCTGTGGGGCTGTCTTGGCTGACAGGGGGATCACACTTCTCAGCCTCCCCGGGAAAGTCTATGCCAGGGTACTGGAGAGGAGAATACGGCTGATAGTAGAACCTCGGATTCAGGAGGAACAGTGTGGTTTTCCGGGGACCACACGATTTCGTCTCTGCTTTTTGCGGATGATGTTGTCGTGTTGGCCTCAACAGACCAGGACCTTCAGCATGCACTGGGACGGTTTGCAGCCGAGTGTGAAGCGGCTGGGATGAGAATCAGCACCTCCAAATCCGAGGCCATGGTTCTCAGTCGGAAAAGGGTGGCTTGCCCACTTCAGGTTGGTGGAGAGTTCCTGCCTCAAGTGGAGGAGTTCAAGTATCTTGGGGTCTTGTTCACGAGTGAGGGAAGGATGGAACGGGAGATTGACAGACGGATCGGTGCAGCTTCTGCAGTAATGCGGTCAATGTACCGGTCTGTCATCGTGAAGAAGGAGCTGAGCTGCAAGGCGAAGCTCTCGATTTACCGGTCAATCTACAATACTACTCTCACCTATGGTCATGAGCTGTGGGTCATGACCGAAAGGACAAGATCCCGGATACAGGCGGCTGAAATGAGCTTTCTCCGCAGGGTGGCTGGGCGATCCCTTAGAGATGGGGTGAGGAGCTCGGTCACTATATATATACTGTATGTTTTTTCCCATCCCATCCCATCTTCCTCCAGTATATATATATATATATATATATATATATATATATATATATATATATATATATATATATATATATATATATATATATATATATATACTGTATCTTTTTTCCCATCCCATCCCATCTTCTTCCGCTTATCCGGGACCGGGTATCTGGGGCCCAGTCTGGAGTCTGGAGATGCCCAGACTTCCCTCTCCCCCGACACTTCCTCCAGCTCTTCCGGGGGGACACCAAGGCGTTCCCAGGCCAGCCGGGAGACATAATCCCTCCAGCGTGTCCTAAGTCTTCCCCGGGGTCTCCTCCCGGTCGGACATGCCCGGAACACCTTCCCGGGAAGGCGTCCAGGAGGCATCCGGAACAGATGACCGAGCCACCTCAGGCCGAGCCACCTCATATATATATATGTGGAATTAAATAATTTAGGTATTATATATATGATTATTCTACGCTCTATGTAAAAAAAAAAAAACCACTATAAAAACACAGCCACAGAAAACTACATAAATCTACATAAAAAACTACATAAAAAAACTCGTCCTTTAAAACTACATCACAGTTCCAAAAGACAAAAGAATTAAGAGCTCATCTTCAAAACAGGATATGACATCATACAGGTCTGTATCATCAAGGGGTCCATGATGCTCTAGATGAAGGGCCAGATACTCACTGAACGCAGCGATGGCTAAGATCATCGTCACCACAATGGAGACCCACGATACCCATAATGCCTTTTTTCTGTAACTCTGAGCCTCGTGGGGTTTCAGACGCATACTGCTCTCCAGAAGACCTGCTGAGGGACAGCGCTCGGTTAGATTACGCCATCTTTCCTCACATCTAAACACATCCTACATGTGTCTCAGAGGAATTGAATGCCATTTATTCTGAAATACGTCCATGAAGTGTATGAAACAGACTTGTCACAGGCTCTAAAGATTTGACTCAAAAGTCCAATTATATAAATGCTTGTTTTCTTTAGCAGTGTTTCTGTATTTTGATTTAAAGTCAGCATTACTTTTTTTTAATGAAATAGGCCTATTGAAGTATTTATTATAAATGATTTATTCGTGAACATCATTATTTTGTATAGATTCATGTGCCCTCGTTAGCAACCTGTCACTCACATGAGATCCACCAATAGCAAACCACAACCATCCAATCAATTCCCCATGGACAAAATCAAGTCCCGCCCACATTTAATTTTTCAATCGCAACTTCCATTTCATGCCGACTTTAAAGCATAATTCGAAAATATCTGTTTTGTGAATTTTGTTCTCCAAATTATGACAAGTTGTCACACACGTTTAATAGCCTATGCTGTAACTTTAAACAATGAATTAATTACACTTTATGCAAAACAATAGTTAGATTTGTTTTATTATATATATATATATATTAAATCTGAGGTCAAATATTAATTTTTTTATATATACTGTATAATGTAGGCTAATATATTTTTTAGGCATTGACTAGCCATAAATGTAATATGTTGTGGAAAATGCAACATTTATTTATTTAATATAATTTTGTAGTCAAGACTTTAATGTTTGTGTACAGAACCTGACTTTCAAAAATAAAAACAACCCTGATCAATTTTCCCTGAGTAAACGTGTGACAACTTGCCCCGTGCTCCGCTTTACATGTATTTTTCAATGCAAATAAACTCTATTAAAAGCATTTAAACCCGAACTCCGTACCGTTGTCATCTGGCTCTCCTATTTTCATCTGCTGCTCCATGTTGAAAGTGTCTGCTTGGTTCGAATGGTGTCCGTTTGCAGGAATTGATCCTGGATCCACTACGGCTGGATCCGGAACAGAAGCAGAAGCACCTGGACCGGGGTCTACAGGACCGGCAGTGGGGTCAGCAGCTGAGGAAGGGTCCGTCATGATGACTCGGTCCCGGGTTCAAATGGTCAGAAGCATCCGAAGAATGTGACACCTGGTCGCGAGCGGGGGAGATGCGCACTGCTGGAGAGCCTCAGCGCATCATTCGCTCTAGCGCGAGCGCGCACGCACACACACTCTAATTAAAAACACACACGTGTGAAGCACCGCGTGCACTTTACAAACAAAGCTTGCTCTTCAAAAAAAGTCAAAAGTATTATTATTAAATAAAAGTAGTGGGAATTTAGAGAATCCGTCTGGGAGCTCTGGTGTCGTGTGACCAAACAAACATCTGTGTGCATATTAAACAAACATCTGTGTGCATATTAAACAAACACCTCACACTTCAACTCATACAGAAACCACTTATTGGAATACATCTGAAGGAATACATGGAAAGAAAATAAATGGGAGGGAAAAAAGAAAGAAAAAGGCTAGTTCATTTTGGCACAATATTATTACGATTAGCCTATAAAAAATTGTTGGGGTAACAATTCATCAACCTTATACATTGGGATGGATTTTATTTGGCAAAAATAGATAGATAGATAGATAGATAGATAGATAGATAGATAGATAGATAGATAGATAGATAGATAGATTTTAAATGAAAGTAATTACAATTCAAATCAATTCAGTAGCGGGGCTTTAGCGACATCTTGTGTGACAAAGTTATTATTGCAGTTTACGAAACTAAAACAGGTCTGTCAATTTACACATCTAGAATAAAAGCGAAATTACTCTTGAGTGGCATGTTAATAATATTAATATAAGATAATGTAACATTGGTTACGGAAAAGTTGTTTCAAAGAAATGTGTAATACATTTCTTTGAAACAACTTTTCCGACCAAAATGTCCAACCTTTTCCGACTTTCAAAATGTAACCCCTGCAACCAAAATCATCAAAATCATCAACCAAAATCTGACGTTACTTATGTAATGATTTATATCTGTGTTCCTCTGTCCTGTCCCGTGTTCATCAGTTCCCTGTTATGTTGATTAGTCTCCCCAGGTGTTTCTGATTAGCCACGCCCCCTTGTTATCTTGTTTAGCTTGTCTGTCTGTGTATTTAAGCCCTGTGTTTAGTTCAGTCTTTGTCAGTTCTTGTATATTGTTGCACTGTGTTGGTTGTGCTGTTTTCTGAGTCTCAGTCCTGAGTTTATGTTGGTATATGTGAAGTTTTGAGTTTATTTAATAAAAAGACTACTGCACGTGGATCCTGCTTCCTCCTCTGCTTCAACCAATACGTAACAGAAGAACTGACCATTTATGGATCCAGCAGTACGCGTCCTTCAAGATGTGTTGGGATCGGCTCACGGCGATCGTGAAGGAAAGTCACAATCTGTTTGAGTTTTCCGAGAAATTTTGTGAGCTAGCTACAAACTGTGATCTGAGTGATGAAACTTTAAAAACAGCTTATATAATCGGAGCCGGATGCGTCGATCCTCGACCACTCCCCGATCTCTCGGGGCTGGACTGGAGAGAAGCAGTTGCCATCTGCTGGGAGAGTTTTACTCCCAAGTATGCCCTACATTCACCCAGCCCAGCCAAACCTGCTCACACTGTCAGCCCAGGCAAACCCACATTACCACTCCCTGCTGAGCACCGTATCCGTTTCGGACCAGTGGCTGAGATCACATGGCCCAGAGCACGAAAACTTATTTCAAACAGTGCTGATCTGGCATCTAAAGTGTTTGACCCCGCTTGGATATCCGTCCGGGAAGCTCGCAGGACTGCTCCACGTTCCACCAAAACCACCGAACCAGTCATTTGCCCAGTCGAGCCTGCACTTCACGCCAGTCCTGCCGAGCCTGCACTTCACGCCAGTCCTGCCGAGCCTGCACTTCACGCCAGTCCTGCCGAGCCTGCACTTCCGCTGGTCCTGCCCAGCTCAGAGCCCTCTTCGCCGCTGGTCCTGCCCAGCTCAAAGCCCTCTTCGCCGCTGGTCCTGCCCAGCTCAAAGCCCTCTTCGCCGCTGGTCCTGCTCAGCTCAAAGCCCTCTTCGTCGCTGGTCCTGTCCAGTCCTGACCTGCCCTCGTCGCAGACCTCGTCCAGCCCTGACCTGCCTTCACCGCCTGTCTCATCCAGCCCTGACACGCCTTCGCCACTGGACTCCTCCTACCCGGAACCTCCCGTTAACCTCCCCAAGAAAATTTTGGGGGGGGGCAATAAGCCTTCACCGCCTTGGCCACCCGAAGGGTCTTCTCCGCCTTGGCCACCCGAAGGGTCTTCTCTGCCTTGGCCACCCGAATGGTCCTCACCGCCGTGGCCGCCCGAATGGTCCTCACCGCCGTGGCCGCCCGAAGGGTCCTCACCGCCGTGGCCGCCCGAAGGGTCCTCTCCGCCGTGGCCGCCCGAGGGGTCGTCTCCGCCGTGGCCGCCCGAAGGGTCGTCTCCTCCCTGGCCGCCTGCACGGCCTGCTCCTCCCTGGCCGCCTGCACGGCCTGCTCCTCCCTGGTCGCCTGCACGGCCTGCTCCGCCCTGGTCGCCTGCGCAGCCTGATCTGCTCTCGTCACCTGCGCTGCCTGATCCGCCCTGGTCTCCCGTCCTGCTACAGTCTCCAGGCCCTCTGCCGCTCCACGGGCCTGGCCCTCCATCCCGCCCCCAGGTCCGCCTCCTCTCCACCACCCTCCTGAACTATTGTTTTTGTTTTGATGGGCGTCGGGAGCCGCCCATAGAGAGGGGGTTATGTAATGATTTATATCTGTGTTCCTCTGTCCTGTCCCGTGTTCATCAGTTCCCTGTTATGTTGATTAGTCTCCCCAGGTGTTTCTGATTAGCCACGCCCCCTTGTTATCTTGTTTAGCTTGTCTGTCTGTGTATTTAAGCCCTGTGTTTAGTTCAGTCTTTGTCAGTTCTTGTATATTGTTGCACCGTGTTGGTTGTTCTGTTTTCTGAGTCTCAGTCCTGAGTTTATGCTGGTATATGTGAAGTTTTGAGTTTATTTAATAAAAAGACTACTGCACGTGGATCCTGCTTCCTCCTCTGCTTCAACCAATACGTAACTACTTTCTACTCAAGGACCTTGACAGGAGTTAAAAGTACGATATTTGTCTTTCAAATGTAGTGAAGTTGAAGTAAAAAGTTTCCAGAAAAAATAATACTCAAGTAAAGTAGGCTACAGATACTCAAAGTGTACTTAAGTAGCCTACAGTACTCAAGTAAATGTACTTTCTTACTGTCCACCTCTGCATTTTATTTAAACAAACTTTTAAATATAAGATGCGATTAATCGTTTGATTGTTATTATTATATGTATAGCCTATATACAGGGTGGGCCATTTATATGGATACACCGTAATAACATGGGAATGGTTGGTGATATTAAAGTCTTGTTTGTGGCACATTAGTATATATTAGTACACACCACCCATCTTGAGGAGTTTGCCCCCTCACATATACTAATGTGCCACAAACAGGACTTTAATATCACCAACCATTCCCATGTTATTACGGTGTATCCATATAAATGGCCCACCCTGTATTATTATAATATGTAATATGTTATTGCATATATTATATCTAAAAAAAAATCTGATACTTTTATTATTCTGTAGATATCTTAAAGAGTTAAAGGCCTGGTTTCACAGAAAGGGTTTCAGCCAGGATTAGAGTTCAATTAGGGCATTTAAGTAGCTTTTTTAAAGGTGCAGTATGTAAGATTTACAGCTAGTGGTTGAAATGGATACTGCAGTTCAAATTCAAAATATTACAGATGGTTGTTTCTTCCGCCCCCTCCTCCTCAGACTCTACGCTCACACGGGTTTCCAGATTGAGGACACGCAACAAGAGCGAGCGCAATTAACAATGGAAGGCGAGGAGATATATACACTTGTAAGTTGATTTATCCGTGTTTTAATATGCTCCCGTTCATAGAGATTTAGATGGACGCCGAGGCTTTTTAGGTCGGGTAAAATCTGCGATCTCTGACCTAGTTTGTTTGCTGGCTTCCCTAGCTGCAATACGCTGTTTTCCGCCAACCTGTTGCCAGTTGGTGGTATAGCGAAATACTATTGGGTAAATTGGCAGTGGGCGGAGTCACACAGACCCAAACAAAAACAGACATTCCAACACAGAACACACATTTCAAAAAAAAAAAAAACTGGCTGTAACATTGTTTTTCAGAGAAACAAGTATGTGAACAAGCATGTTTCCTAAATCTCTGCAAACATATTATGGTATTTTTATGCTTTACGGCAAAAAAGTTACATACACCACAGCTCTTTAAAGGAGAACTTGGTAACTTTTTATATATTGGTGATATTGGTGACTTTCCCCGCTCCCCCCAGCGTTCTCAGGCGGAAAACCAACCTTGCAACTTGGGGACTACCGTCCCGGCAAGATAGAAATTGGAAGTCTCGTGAGAAGCGAGAACGAGAACGAGCGCGAAACACAAATTGCTTTACGGCAATTCGACATAAACACACACGCATGTATGATGTATTACCAGATTACCCACCTCGGTAGACAGCTCCACACGATACAGTTGGCTTGCTCCGATCAAAACAAACGCACATGAGCAGCGGTAGAGAGGGGGAGGAGGCCACCGCAAGTGAGTTTTTTACGACCATGTTGTCAAATATACGCCCCCCCACAGCTGTAGGGGGAGCTCGTGGGGAAAACATGCGACAACAAAAGGAAAAATCAGCAAAGAAGTGACTAGAGTTCGCTAGAGTTGCCGAGTTCTCCTTTAAAAAGAAAAAAAAAAACATTACTGGTGTGTATCTTGAGATAAAAGTCTTGAGACTTATTTTTTTTTTGATGATATGTCAGTACAAGTTGCTTTCGGTTAAAAAACATGGATTTTAGTCTGGGACTAGGATTAAAGGTCCCGTATTATGCCCCTTTTCACAAGATGTAAAATAAGTCTCTGATGTCCCCAGAATGTGTATGTGAAGTTTTAGCTCAAAATACCCAACAGATCATTTTTTACAGCATGTTTAAATTGTCATTTTTTGGGGCACAGAAAAACGCGCTGTTTTAGTGTGTGCCCTTTAAATGCAAATAAGCTGCTGCTGGACGACCCAGGGGGCGGAGCTTCAGCTCAGTCTCTCAGGACAATTTCATCTCACGGAATGATGATAATATCAGAAACTCTCAGTAACGGTGTTCATTTCGAGTCGGACAATAATGCCTACAGAGTCAGAGTGCTGTATAGAGATGAAACAGGTATAGTTTAGTAGTTTAATTACGGTTATTATAACGTATTTGTCATCTGTTTGTATGTATCCATTATTTATTAATAGTCTACAAGTCTGCTGTCTGAATGATGATCAAACATATACTGATGAGTTTAATAAAGTTTATTGTACATCACACAAAAGATGAAGCGTCAGTTTTACTTCAGAAAATCACCGTAAGAGCTGAGTAAACACAGTAAGTTATAAGAAGTGCGCAAGTACATAAACGAATTTCGGTAGAGTTGAGGGAGCATTCCTGTGGGCGGAGGTTAGTCAAAAAACGGTTCTAGTGACGTCATTAAAGAAGGAAGTAGAGGGATGTAGTCCAAACGGGCCGTTCGATGTAGGCGACTTCTGTTAAATAAAATATCTCGCTTGGCATTGAACTTTAAGCTTTATAATTTTACAGATATTATTTATGCTCTAACAGCAACATTACACACTAACTAAAGTTTGAAACATGGGATCACGAAGAACGGGACCTTTAAGTATTGTGTCTGTGAAACCCCATCTTGAACGCTACGCTTAATATGTCACGTACCGCCTCCATCCAGCTCATGTCGCTGCAGCGCTCGCCCTCGCGCCCAGTGACGTCACGGTGATGTAGAGCGCAGTGCGGGCGGAAGCGGGTGGGATGATGGCGGCGGTGCAGCGGGGCTCCAGCAAATGGCTCTTTACCCGAGAACAGTTCGAAAACACGCCGTCCCGCCGCTGCGGAGTCGAGCCCGACCGCGAGCTCTCATACCGACAGCAAGCCGCCAACCTAATTCAGGATATGGGACAGCGGTTAAACGTGTATCCTTCTCTAAAACAGCAGCGCTGTGACTGAGTTAGCCGTTAGCATATTAGCACGCTGCCGCTTTTGATCAAGTGAAAAATGTGCCGGCTAAAATACGATGTTTTACGCGTTAAAATTCACGCAAAACACCTTATTTCTTTACAGTTCGCCTCTTAAATGCATAATAAAGTGTATTTTGGGGTATCACATGAGTTGGTGTGTGAAACAGACGTGTGTGAATGACAGGAAGGTGATTCAGTGTCTTTATGCTTGACCTAAACCGTATTTCTGGATAAATATAATTTTTACCTAATTTAATCAGATTTTTACTCTCATAATGAGGTTGTTTGGTGTATTTGATGGGTTTAAGAGTGATTGAGACTTAACTATGTAAAGGCTAAACAAGATGTGTTTTCATTGCGTGTTGTCTTATATAAGTTTGCTTTTTAATGTATTTTCCCTTGCAATATAGTTTATTATTCGTTTTTTTTCACATTTATTAGTGTAAATTGGCACTATGAGCTGTTTTAGTTTGGTTTTGAGTGATCGTTATGAAAGTTGTTATTTATTAGTATAAAATTGTTCTATATTATATTGCATATAGTAGGTTATTTTGTAGTGTTTTTCTTCCTTGATGAAACTGTGCAGATCCCAGCTTACAATCAACACATCAATCGTCTATATGCACCGATTTTACATGCTTAATTCCTTTACGAAATTCCATAGAAATGTGAGTATGCTTTTCTTTTTTTATTGATTATGATTTGATCACTCTAAATTTTCATATTTATTTCTGTGTGTTTGTTGACCTGCGTATGCACGATATCTTTAGGATTTCACAGGAATTTAATTGGCAGCACTCGTGCGATTCGTAACCTGATTGTTTTCTGATTTTTGTAATATTTTGAAAGGTGCATTAATTGTTTGATCTCTTCAATCAGATCATCTCTCCCACCGCTCTGTTTCTGGCTGCTAAAGTGGAGGAGCAACCCAGGAAACTTGAACATGTTATTAAAGTAGCACATGCTTGCCTGAACCCTCAAGACCCTCCCCTGGACACCAAGAGCAATGTGAGTGTGAGGCTTGTGGGTAATGTAGTTTCTCGCTCCACTTTATTCTAGGGATATGGCCCAAATAATGATCGTGATAACATTTTTTCATTACAGTCGATATAGATAATTATCACAATAAATGTGAAATATTTTTCTTTCAATTTGTAGAAACCAGACAGCTAATTGTAGTTTTAATCTACTCTTTATTGTCAGAACGTGACATTTCACAAATCTGAGGTAGAATATTTACAACTTTTCATTATTTTTTCCTTAACAAAAGAAATGTGTGTTGCCTGACTTTGATGCGTATCTTCGGCACAGTTCGCAGTAAATGTATCACATAAACAAATAAATTATGTATACGTAAAATATTAAATACACAAAACAGGTCATCAAAAATCTAGACTGTCAAATAAACTTTTAGATGAAAAAAAGATATTTTTACAAATGTAAAATAACACTGGATAGTCTTCATTGTAGAAATTAAATACAGATTAATGCTTACTAGGGCTGAACGATTAAATGCATTTGTGATAATATCGCGATATGATGAAATGTGATTTTTATTCAAAAAAATTTTACCGCAAAGCTGCGATTACACTCTGGTCACGTGACACGTGAGAGTAAACCAGTCTGTATTGCAGATGAAGCATCAACTTGGCGCGCTACGCATATAGGCCTGGCATAGGCTACAGGAAATAACAGTTTGTTTAATTTGTGATATTGTGTTATAGATTCTCCAACGATTCTGTATCGATTAAGATAATTTCTGATTTATGTCTGAGCTTAGTTTTAAACACAGATACGTGATGACGCTACATGTGCTTTATAAATGACCGTATTCTGCTTGCTTCTAATTCCTTTGTCTCTCACACACACACACACACACACACACACACACACACACACACACACGACACCACTCCAAAAAATAATCTTTCATAAAGTTCGGAAAAGTTGAAGCGAATTACAAGGTCATTCGCGGGCTTCATTGCACAAGATATGAGATACGCGCGGTTTGCTTGATATTACTCTTGTAGTGCGCGCCAGCGCCATTTCGCCCGTCGGTATTTTACTTACAAATGTTCTACGAACGCATCATATGTCTTTTGGAATGCAGTTGGCTTATATATTAAAAATATGAAAATCCCCAACAGAAGCTGCTTTCAATTTCAAATACTCGCGCGCGCTTTGCGAAGATACTTAAATACTGAAAGCAGTTTTTGTTTATTGCTTGTAATGTTTTTTCTCCCTCTTTATTTGTTTTGACGCTACATTAGTTAAAATTATTAACATGTAATTGTATTAATTAATTTTTTTAATGTGTAATTATTATTATTTTTTTAAATAAAAAAAATGTTTCCAGTGTGAAGTATTTTTCCACACAGAGGACGTTGTTGGCTAGTCGCAAACTGCGAAATGGATTTCCTGAGCGGGGGCGTGTCTCATAACTCTGTGTCTCATTGAGTCGCGCATCTGTTTAGGAAATCCATTCCGCAGTTTGCAGCCAGCTAGCAGACTCACCGGCGGGAATCACTTTTGGAGTCATTTCAGCAGACAACGTTAAAGCGCAGACATGACTCATGGATCGGATATCTCCGCAGGTTGGATCGGGAAAATCCGATACGTGAATTACGCTGGTATCGGTCCCGATACTGGATCGGATCGGCCCCATCCCTAAATTAAATATTTTAAGTTTTATTAAGATGAATTAATTAATAAGAAAAAAATTTGATTTCCATCCCTGTTTTACAATGATGTATTGCTTGGTTTTGTTGAATAATAGAAAAGATAAAGAGCTTAAAAAAATAATCGCATATTAAATCGCAATCGCAATATTTGTAAAACTAAATCGCAATTAGATTATTTTCCAAAATCGTTCAGCCCTACTGCTTACATTAAAGTTACAAAAGTTTTTCAGTCAAGAGCAGCGAGTGGTTTTCACTCAACAGGTTTATTCGGCTGCTGTCACTTTAAGAGCACAGGTCCAATATACTGTTACACAAATGTGTTTTTTTCTAATTACGTTCCAAAACTGTCTGTATTTACCTGAATACTTTCCAAGACGGGCATTTTGACATCATTTTGTATGTATTTGACCGTTTTAAGCGCAATAAGCCATGAAAAAGTAGTCAATTTGGTACTCGCAGCTTTATGAGAGATCAGTGGTGCATGCGCTTTTGGTGTGGTACTGTGGGAATGAGTACAGTACAAGCACTAAATAACCGGAGCAAATGAGACAAGTGAGTGAGAGGAGGCGGGTGTGTGTCAAACTGAAAATTCGCCGTTGGAGAGAAAAGAGTCAGTGCTCAGCTGGGTTTGGTGTATCAATACTGCAGAAAAGGAGTATTGGAACTGTTTCAGATATTTCGGTATTGATGCATATTGAAAGATTGATATTTTTGACAACACTTAAACATTATTTCAAACATTTATCGAACTTGTTATATTTTGATAAATTACTTCACATTTTAGCACCCAGCCCTATAATACATTATACAACATGATGTAAATTGCACATAAATGGTATATATGATGTATATTATTTGGATGCAGATGTACCTCCAGCAGGCCCAAGAGCTGGTGCTGTTGGAAACCATAGTGCTGCAGACACTCGGTAAGTGGCGATCTGTTAAGGAGAGTGTCTTTGTGCCTGATGATGAACACATGAGTCCTGTCTAACCGGTGGTTTTGTTTCAGGGTTTGAGATAACTATAGAGCATCCACACACAGATGTGGTGAGATGTTCCCAGCTAGTGCGAGGTAGATGCTTCCAGTCTTTCTTCATCTCTTTCTCTGTTTTCTTTTTACTCACAACTTCGTTCTGCCTTTTTGGCTTTGCATTGTAGATGTACGATGATGCTGTTAGTTGGGCTTCCATTCATGTATTTTTTCAGACTTTTATTCATTATTATTCTACTCTTAGAAGTGCTGTATGGCAACCCCAAAATGTGATTTTTTTTTTATTTTAGTTCATTGAATTTAAATGTTTTATTTATTTATTCTGTAAGATAATGCATAAACTACAGTGGAAGCATATTTACTCAATATATTCCTAAAAAAGTCATTTGACTTCAACTTTAGACTAAGTAATTTTACATTTAAACCACAAATTGCCTTTTTATTTTGCGTAAATTTCCCTGTAAGTGACAATTTTGCATTTCAGTTAATGAGTAATACAATAAAATTTAAAATAAAACGATAAAAATTATTTAATAATAATAGTTCTGCAAGGATGCATTCAATTTATCAAAAGTGACTGTGCAGACATTAATAAATGTTACAAAAGATTTATTTCAAATAAATGCTGTTCTTTTGAACATTGTTCATCAAATAATTCTGAAATGTATCAGTTTCTACAAAAATATGAAGCTGCACAACTGTTATCAACATTAATAATAAGAACTGTTACCTGAGCATCAAATCCTCATATTAGAATGATTTAAGGATCATGTGACACTGAAGACTCGAGTAATGATGCTGAAAATTCAGCTTTGCATCACAGGAATAAATTAAATTTTAAAATAGATTAAAACAGAAACCAGGCATTTAAAATGTTTTAAATTAGACTTTTGAATGGTAGTTTATATTATAATATAAATATATTTTTTTTATGCTAAACACTTCAGATACCTTTTTGTTGGACTAAACCGAATTAATATAATGGTTCATGAAAGGCAAAACATGGTTGAAGAGTCACTGTGTACATTTGACTGGATTGTATCTGACGGGACGTGTTTTCTGTCTTTCCCCTCAGCGAGCAAGGACTTGGCCCAGACCTCCTATTTCATGGCTACCAACAGGTTGTTACCCTGACCCCTATTTGTTGCACTGCCATGGCACCCTATGACTTCCTATTAGGCAGGGTTCTCCTTCATGTGTCCAACGCTCTCTCGCGCCTGGGCGAAGCGATTGTCTGCCCAGCCCGGCGCAGTGCGGTGTAATGTACAGAGGGCTTGCTGTTGGCACAGAAGGTTGAATACACAGCCTGGAGTGTAGAGGTGCTAATAGAGATATCTTGATTGAGTGCATAGGTCAATAACTCAATTGGTAGCCTGAATATCAGCTCAGAGTTCAAAGGTGTAAACTTAGAGATCGTCACGGTAAGTACCAAAGACCGCATTTCTTTTTCATGTTTATTTTTTGCTCGAAGCTGTATTATTATTATTATTATTATTATTATTATTTTAAATATAATTGTATATAACTTAAATAGAAAAAAATAAGCATAGATATTATATTTTTATTCAGGATGATACATCACAATACCAACTTTACAGTATTTTTTTAAAGTTTTTTTTTAATGTAAATTTCGACATTGATGAATTTATATAATAATTCTGCTTAAAAGTCATTTAGAATTGATCTACAAATACATATTTATTTATTTAATTTATGGTTTGTGAACTATTTCGTTACAATATGTCTTGTTGGTTTTAAGCACCATTAATGAATTCACTTTAAAACTTAATTTCTCCTGTATTGTAATTACTTCCAATGCTTTTTGTCCTTATAGCAAGTTAATTTAGGGAAGATCCCTATTGCACTCTAGCTACATCTGGCACACTATTATTTTAATTGTCGGAAGGCCAAAGCGTAGAGAAAAAGATGCGTTATTAAATTTATCTGAATTAGTGTAGCCTCGGCTCCCTTTTTGAGATCCGACATTTTTGGTGGTGTAAACAATTTATTCTGAAGCAATATTCTCATCAGTGTTCTTTCAGCATTTACATACTTAAATCTGCATATTTTTTATTTTCACCTCAGGGTGTTATTTACCTTTATTAAGGCCTTTTTTAGCCTTATTAAATGTCATCTTTCATGCCAAATTCTTACATTTGATCAATAAATTCAATTATAATAAGATACTGTAGGGCTGTTACCAATCAAATTAAATAATTTACACTGCAAAATTACAACTGCAATAAATATTATGAGATTAACTGTCACCCCCCTTTTTGAGAATAGACGTAAAATGCACTATCCAGACTTAAATGGTTGTAATTCAAGATTGCTTTGGAATATACAGTTATGTTTGGTCTTGTTTTAAAGAAGGCACTCAGCAGATTATTGCTGAAGTGAAATGAAAGTATGAAAAAGCTATGGCAGTATAAATTTACTGTAAATCAAATGTACTGTACTGAATGCTTTTTATTTTATATAAAATCAATATTTTACTAAATTTTTCTCTAAAGTTACTATAAAATCAAAGCCATTTATCTAACCACGTTGTGTTCTAAATTTGAAGTTGATATCACGAAATTGAAGTTCCTGAGATTTATAGGCGCTGTACCCAAAATAGCCACCAGGGTCAGGGACCCTGTAACAAATTAATACATTTCTGTCAAAATATCACTTCTGTCACAAAATAGGGACCTTGAGACTCAGACCTTTCCGACAATGTGTTTTATCAAGACCAGAAAAGGTTTTGATAATAAAGTAGTTAAAATAAATGTTGTAATGTGAAACCTGACACCTTCCACTAGGGGAGGAGCCCGTTAAAATAATTTAAAGTACTGTTTCCATGGTAACACATCCAATTTAAAAATTGTTTTCACAGGATGAATTTCGAGTTCGTAATTTTTCGAATGATACATCGTTTATGATGATTACTAAAATATGTGATGCACAAAAAAGACAATAAAAAGAGTGTGCAAAATACAATTATTGTTTTAAACTAAACCACCAGTAGGTGGCGACAAGTCACTTAATGAGTGAGTCATTCAACTAATTCATTCAAAACGCTGAATCATTCAGCAAAACCAAAACAAAGCTGAGTTTCTTTGAGATTCAAAATAGTTCTGCTTTGATCTTTGTTTGGAACAAAAACAGTGAATATTTTGTCAAAAATGTAAGCAACTTAATATGAACTACTTGTTTTTTATTCCAACATTTGCAATCGTGATAATATATCCGGCAAAACGGCCCTCTTGATCGTGTAATGTTACTTAACATGATACATGTTATATATAAAAAATAAAAAAAATCGACATTTAGATTTTTTACCTCAGTATGTTTCTTCTGTGAGTTTCTTTGTGTGCTGTTACACTCATTTGTTTTGATTACTCCATGAAAGTCTCTCACAGAGCCTCAACTGTGCGTCTTTGTTACCAGAAATACTTTATCAATTCGGAGATAATTGCATTTCAATGCCTCCCTATTTATTTTTGTCACTGAAGTTTTAATCAATTCGTCCGGTCGGGCAAGTAACATTTTCTTTCACTTGCCCCTTCAAAAAATCAACTAGTCCCGGATGAGCGTTAATATTGAGCCCTGCGAGTCTTTAGCCATTTTTAAGAAACCGTTAAAGATGCATCTTTTCCGCCAACACGTGACTCATTAATACTAACACATACTATTCTATTATATATAATTTTTTTTTGTTTTTAATTAACTTGCTTTGTGTACTGTGCTAGACTATATGGGACTACTCACAGCTATTATATATTGTTGGTTGAACTGCGTCTATTTTTCTCATTTGTAAGTCACTTCGGATAAAAGCGTCTGCTAAATGATTAAATGTGACTAAAAGATCATTTCAAGCCAGTCAGGTGACTTTGAGCTGATGAAGTTGAGTTGCTTTGTCGTTGCTGGCATCATGCTCTACCAGTTGAGTGTTGTGCATTTGATGCCACACTAAGTTAATTAAGTTATATTTTTTTGTTGACTGAATCTGTTTCATGCATTACATACATTTTGTTTTACAGCCGACCAGACAAACAGCATTCTAGCAAACATGCATCCGACTGGACTATGATCAGCTTTGACATGAAATAATCCTGATTATTATGATGAACTAAGAAGAATGGAAATGAACCGAAGGAGTTTATTGAATTAGGTTCCTAGGGAAGCATTTCTCATGTCCTCTGTTTGTAATGGAGTGTTTTCTGTGTCTCTTCTCTTTTGTTCTCTCTCTTCTCTCAGTCTGCACCTGACCACCTTCTGCCTGCAGCATAAACCCACAGTGGTGGCGTGTGTCTGTATTCACCTGGCCTGCAAGTGGTCCAACTGGGAGATTCCCGTTTCTTCAGATGGGAAACACTGGTGGGAATATGTGGACCGGACCGTGACTCTGCAGTTGCTTGACGGTCAGTCAAACACAACTTGGCTTAGTAGATACTTAATTTTGTTCATTCAAATATTGTGAATTATTAAAATACTAGTTGAAGTTATGTATATGAATACAAAAATATATATATTTTAGTGCTGTCAAACGATTAAAATATTTAATTTCATTAATGTCATAGTTAACTCGCGATTAATCACACATTTTTTTCTATTCTAAATGTCTCTTGATTTCTTTTTGTCCCATTATTTTTCTCATTTTAATGCTCTTATCAGCATGGAAAAGTGGATCGGCTTGCTTTGTGCAAATGTTTTTTATTGAAAACAACATTGGCATATACTGTAGTGTTCAATTTCACACTAACATTCTCACTTGGAGCAAATAATCTCTCACAATGTAACACTGTCCATCAATAAAAGGGTGAAAGAAATACTGACGAGGTCCTGATATTGACGAGGGGGCGGAGAATTCGCATCAGCTCTGTGTGTGCTTGGCCATCCAGTGGTATTTCAGACTGGACATGCTGCGATGATAGCTCAGCTCAGTTCACAACGACAAAACACACAGATCACTTTGGTCTTGTCAATTGAACCATTTGGCCACTTTTTAAAAATTAAACTTTCCATTCAGAATCTTATTGGCATCCATTTCGGCGTCTCGTACTCATCATTCATCCACTCAAAACGTAACGTTAAAGGGGGTCGCACACTGGACGAGAAGCGCAGCGCCTCGTATTTAAAATTCACACCGGCGGCGCCATTCTGCGTTTTTATTGCTGGCCATAAACTGAGAAAGTGCGCGTCCGATGTGCGATACAAGTTGTCCTAGACGCGGCTTCTCGTCCACTCTCGTCCACTCGTCTCCCAAACAAGTGTGTGCGGCGTGCCTGTTGTTTTGTTTCCAGTCTAGCTAGATCCGGTGGTGGTGTTGTTTTACTAACGTTACTAGTTGTTCCAAAAGCATGTGAAAAAAACTACAAAGTTTGCTAGGCGTTAATCGCGCACTAAAAAAATTGACGCTGTTAAAATGGGTTTGCGTTAACGCCGTTAATAACGTGTTTAACTGACAGCACTAATATATTTACATATTTAAAAATAATTGCTGCGTTTAACATAAGTTTTTATATATTAGGTTTGTCTCTTGATTTTGTAGATACATGGCACTAAATAAAATAATCTGAATCTGATTTTGTAGACCTGACTCACGAGTTTCTACAGATCCTGGAAAAAACACCAAGCAGATTAAAAAGAATCCGAAACTGGCGGGTATGTACAAAGCCTTAGTTAAGCCAGAAACCTACAGCTACAAACCAAAAATATAACCAATCAGTATAGATGCAAACGGTAAAGTACTGGACAGATTAAGCTTTATGTATTTTTGTTCTCATTTTAGGCCACACAAGCTGCCAAGAAACCAAAACTCGACAACCAATCAATAGACAGTTCCTTCCTGAGCCAGGAAACCTCATTGATGGGAAGCATGTGTGACATCAGAGGGGGCATGTATTCAGAACCATCCACCTCTTTCCCATTGGATGGGTCATCGATGTCACTCAACGGCCTGTCAGACTTGCAGAGTTCCGCTTTCAGCTTTCCTACACAGATTTCCCAGAGCGCCGATGCTTTTCTTGCGCTCCAGGGGGCGCCGACAAGCAAACACGGACATGGCTCGGCAACTCTCGCCCCTCAGAAACTCACTCTAGAGAAATACCGTGAAAAGCATGCAGCCGAATTAGAGCATCGACGCAGACACGAAGAGGAGGAAAGCGACCAGCATCGAAAGCACGGACATTTGTCGTCCGAACCGTCTACGTCAATCAGGGTGAAGTATTCCCAACAGCAGGTACAAGAGCGAGCACCGAAGAGCGGGTCGCTCAAACGACGCCACCCTTCCTCGTCGGAGAACGGCTCCTCTAGTCAGGAAGAGCTGAAAATGAAGATCAAGGTTTCGTCAGAGAGTAGCGGCAGTGGTAAGAGCCGACACAGTCCGCGCTCCAGCCGCGAGAAACACCGCGAACATTCGTCGCACAAAGCACCGAGACACGACTCCTCACACTCACACGGTAGTCACCACCACCATCACCACCATTCATCCAAATCTCACCGATCTTCCAAGAGCCACTCCTCCTCTGCCTCCGTCTCTGCCAATCAACCGATAGGCCACGCCCATTTGGCGAAGATTGACAGGAGGCTGGGGGAGGGGCAGAGTTCTGAGCCTAATGCTGCTTTAATAAATAACGGTCCACACATGGATTATGAAGACACTTTTAATATGCTTGATTCCCTATTAAATGCGCACAACTTCTAAACTAGCGGAAAAAAATCTAACATTTTACACAAAACCTCAAAAAAAGTGCGTTTTTCATTTTTCATTCTTGAGCTAATTTTATGCAAGAATCACTCGTCCGTTACATGTCATAGTCTCTCTTCGATTAAATCATGTTTTATCACTGAATTTAAAGGAAAAAAACTACAAGTGAAGGTGGTTGTAATGGCGTTTTAGTGTAAACGTGTAAACAACAATTGTGAATTTACGATTTTAAAACTTTCTTAGAGTCGTAGAGCTTGCTAAAGAGAGATTGCAAAATGCCTCTGGTAATTTTAAGTTGTTTTAGTTGGAAAAACGCGATGTGATGTGAAAATGTATGTGTTCTTACTTCATGCTTGATTCACGATGGTCGTTTTGTTTTTCATTAATCAAAGGGATGAAAATAGAAATGTGTGGCTGTTTACAAAAGGAAGGTGCAGATATCTGTTCACTGTTATTTGTATCGCTATATCCATGTATATATATATTTCACGAATGCTCAGGTTTGGAGGTTATTAAAGGTGAAAAACGTCAGTCGAAACATAACTTCGAAAATTATAGCTGAAATTTCACAAAAATGCCTGTACACAGATTCCATTATAATGCTTTCCATATATTGTAAATTTAATGTACTGTAAGTTATCTATTTTATGTTATTCTCTGTTAGAAAGCTGAACCGATGACATTATCATGCCCAGGGGCTGTCTAATAATTTTGAGGACGTTTTGCTTGAAATTACTTTTTCCTTTTTTACCCTTTTACAGTAGTGGAAAGCAAAATGCCTTTTTTCGGCAAGGAGAAAGTGGATGTTTTTGTTTTTTGTGTGCCAGATTTGAACTGTCAAGATAGCATCCCAGAATTCTCAGCTGATCGGTTCATTGCGGTGTACTCGTCGAGCCTTAAAACTGTACGATAGAGATTTTAGCTGCCTGTGTGTATCAGTCCCACTTTCTGTGATCTCAGTATTTAAGATTTGATTTCTGTTCCCGTCTTCTCCCCTCATTGGCTGCTGCTTCTGATTGGTTAACAAGTGGGCTGCCATTGAAATCAACCAACTGTCAACTTCACGTTCTCTGTCCGATGCCCTTAAAACAGCTTTGGGACCGTTTTGAAGGATTTTGATGAGGATAAAGAGGAGGCTTTTGCTCTAGATGTGGCCTAGACTCCTGTTGTGCTGTTATAACCTCCTTTCACCAGATACCAAAGGTTTGTGCCTCAGTGTTTGCCCACCGTTGGAACTGTATGAAACTTTTAGGTTTCCATCTTTTTATTTTATTTTATTTGGAATGCCACAATTCTTATTATAGTATTAGATATGAGTCTGTATGGATGATGTTTTGGATCGTCTAATAAACATCCAAGAAAATTGCATATCAAAATGTGTTGTCTTTTTTTATTTTTTTTTATTGAGTGGGTATTTAAGTTTTAATAAATTAAATATATTTTCTTTAATTGGTGTTTGAGTAGGCCAGTGTTGTTGATAATAGGCAAGGCAAGTTTATTTATATAGTACATTTCATACACTAGCAATTCAAAGTGCTTTACAGAAAGGAATTAGAATAATCACAAAATAAAAGCAAGGAAAATTAAAACCGTTATAAAAGATATGATAGTTATAAAATGAATTAAGAGTAAAAAGATTAAACTTGGTTAACTAAAGACACTAAACTTGTTAATTTTGTACTTAATGTTTCCATCTTTGTGATGCACATTAAATAGTGTTATTATTGTTAAATATATACTTATTTGATACAATGTTGTCATATTGGCTGTAGTTAGTTTTATCATATCTATCGGTTAATGCTTGACCAAAGCTTATGCTGATCCCTTTTATAATGACTATTATTACAAATTTTGCATGAAACTGCAGTGTGATTACATAATTGCAAAAAAATGTAAAATATAGAAAAATTAAAATAACCTGTCCATTAAAAAAAAAAAAAAACTGCAGGTTTTTGTTGGTGCACGAACATATGCCTACACAGCTCGCTTTGAACAACGTTTTGAAGATCAGCATATCTGCTGTAAGATTGCAGTCCCAGTAAAACAGCTCTGTTAAATCATGATGTCATATCCTGCCAGCTTTCCTGGTCCCAGGGCACAGACGAGGCTCAAAACTGACGTTTAAACTGCAGTATAAGCATACAGGCTTTTTCTGATATTTGCTGACAAGTGATCAGTAGGTCAATTGCTTTTTATTTTGCGCACTGCACATTTTGGCAAATGTAGTAGCTTGTTTTTTTTGGAAGAAAAATTTAGTAAAACATGCATACTACACAAATAGTGATTTGAAATATCCAATGTGTTGCATTCAGCCTCAGCTGCCAGTAGAACCAGTGCAGTTCCTCTCCTGAGCACCAGATGGAGATCTTGAGTCACGTGTCTCCAGCATCCAGTGGTTCAGATAGATGTGGTCCGCAGGTACGCTGATCTAACTAACACAGACATCAAAAACGACCTGGTTCCCCATGAGACGCAGACTGGTTTATGAAGAATGTCACTTTTTTTTAATGTTGAGTCCTTTGAATGTGGCAAGCAGATATTTTGTAATAAACCAGGTGTTTGACACACTATCTCCTGTTAGCATGCACACTATCTGCTTCTAACCTCAAAATGCAATTTCATCATCTTACACACTAATAACTCACTCCTCCTCTAGGGCAAGCGTTGACTGTCTGCTTATAAGCTAACAGTTTAGCATATTTGGGGTTTTAAAGAGGTCAGTTATAATTGGAGAATGCTGACCGCTACTAGAATTTTAGCTTCTATAAATTGATTGGATTATAAAACGTTAGCATAACATATTATTAGCTAATATAATCTGCCCCACCAATACATCGCCTTGATTAGCAGAAAAGTAATTTCTGAGGCGGATTAAGTTTTGTTACGAAAACATTCAGACTCTTTAGTTTTCCTGACGCTAACATTGATTGGATTGTGAAAAGTTAGCATAAAATATTATTAGCTAATATAATCTGACCCACCAACACAGCCTTGATTATATTAGCAGAAAAGTTGTTATGGCAAACATTTTGACTTAGTTTTCCTTAGTATAACTAAAAACTTGTCTGATACTTTAAAAGGTCAAGCTCTTTAAAGTCAGTGGATTCTGATTGGCTCTCAATGTTCTGATTGTTAGTCAGCTGGAAAAAAAAATTGCTCTGAAAGTGACTAATATCGTTTCTCCCTGTCGTTAACGTTATAGTTGTGGTATTCCATTTGGTGTGAGCAGCCCTTTAGTCTATGTGGGGCTAATGCTAATGTACTTCTAAATGTTGACAGAATTAACTTAACAGATATGCACATTCAGAAGTTTTATTTTCCATAAAAACTGACCGAAATGATCAACGAATCGTTTTGTGTTGAAAAAATGTGTCCAATCAAATTCTCTCTAGAACGACCGTCTCCACCGATTAGCAAGTAACGTTAGGCTAGTTTAGTTGTGTCTCACATACTAAAAGCTTTCGTTTGGTGTTTATTACGGTGGCTGAGAGAACTCAACCCGCTGCAACTGAAGAAAAAACACCTGCAAATTAAAATCTTCATCAGTTTTACAACACGTGTGCTCTAAATACTCACAACACAACCCAGACAGCACACGTACATCACGGAGACGTCTATTTGATGTGCGTGTTTACGTCTGGAAGACGTATTTTTAAGAGTGTTTGCTCATCTGCAATACGTCTATAGGACGTTTCCTGTCAGATGTCAAATAGACGTTTAGAAGATGTCTTTAAGATGTAATGATTCAGAATGTATGTTAAACTGACATCTAAAAGATGTCTATCAGATGTTAGTAAACAGCAGATGCTTTCCAGATGAAGTGATCTTTAACAGACATCTTGCAGACGTACGTTTCCAGGGGACCCCAATAAGTGACGAACCTGGCTGGGATTTGCTTACAGCTCAAAGTCTACTTTTTTATTTTATTTTTTAAACTTTTTTTTGTGTGCAAAACATACAGAGATGACATGTTTATGACATATAACTTTCTATACAATATACAAAATGTATTAACAATATGTTCAACGTCATCAGAATACAAATGAGAAAAGAAGATTATTCTATGTTAATAAGAATTTATGTTAACAGTAGTAATAATAAGAAATTTCAGTAGTAAGAACAGCTATTCAGCTTATGTACACTGTGCTGCGTTGTTATGGTAACATCCCAGGTGAAAATAATGAGGAAACTACGTTCTTTCATTGCTCCCTTCATCAAGTTTTCTCGGCCACCGTAGTTTATATATATATATATATAACATGTTTCATGCTTCCCTTCTTTTTTGTTTTCTCATTTCATTCTTTCCTTGTTGTGGATAAATGGAGATGGGGAAGTTTCAGTACAATATTGAGAGCTGTCACGTTGCTCAGATTGAAACGGCAATGATGCGAGTGTGTTTATATAGGCTAAGTCATCGTGTGTGTGTGGCAAGTTAGTGCTGGACAACTTACTCAGCTCTGATTATGTTCATAATACCTTTTGCAGAAAGATTTTGACTGACAGGTCCATTGAAAACGGTTTCTTCTGTTCCTCCTCATGGAAGGCAGAGTAGATGTTCTTGTTCTGTCAGACCGAGAACGCGTTTTCGCGGTTCCTGACCTTAAGTACTCGTAAATTGCCTAACAGCAGCAATTTAAAACCATTTCTGTCAATTCTGAAGTACCATTAGTCTAAGATCTAGTTTTGATCTATGTAACAAGACAGTTTAGTGACAGTACGGCGAGATTTCAGACTGTAAAAGGAAACAAATTACTACTCAGTCGTTGGAAATTCATTGTTCCGCTCGTGGCGTCACGTGACTGACACCGTGATGAAGAAGAACGCGTTGTTCATCATTAGTTTTTCTAAAATAAGAATCTTGGCTATATTGAGTTTCGACGGAGTTGGATCCACGGTCGTCGTTTTTCTCATATGTCTTGGAAGCCTTTTCGAGCAGCTCTCTCCTCTTGAGATTTGAACTTTTCAAGCGGAGTTTTGTTTAGGAATGAGGTTTGAGATCATCTTCTCACAATTTTGGTGGTTTTCTTGCCCCGGCGATGCTGAAAAAGGCGAGTTGGAGGGAAGAAATCAGATTTGTGTGAAAACACAGCCTCTCTGTGGACGCTGATTTAATCAAAGCTTTGCTCTGGGACCTGCTGAGCTCATATTTAACCAGTATATTAGAGCCAATATGCTGATCCGAGCTCGGTTTTCCCTGCTGAATCAACAAACGTAGACAGGTTGAAAACTATTCTGGATCTGCAGTCCCACTCAATAATGTTGTGGCTGTACCCTGATAGGATTAGGAATTACCATGGTAACAATAGTTTCTGCCAGAATAGGCTACACCAATTACTGAAGCTACTGTACTGACACTGTTACCTCACCCACAATTCTCATTATTGCAGTGCAATGCAATAATAAAGAAATTACAAAAAGTATTTACATCAAATCCTACAGTATTTTCTTTAACAAAAACCAATTTAAATGATAAAATAGTTTAAAAAAACAAAAACAAACATATTACATACAAAAAACGTTACAGTACAAGACACCTTGTTGTGTCACTCCACTACTGTCAGCCAAGAACTGGAAACTGAGGCTACAATTTGTGCAGGTTTGCCAAAATTGGACAATAGAAGATTGGAAAAACGTTGTCTGGTCCAATGAGTCTTGATTTCTGCTGCGACATTCAGATGGTCGGGTCAGAATTTGGCGTAAACAGCATGAAAGCATGGATCAATCCTGACTTGTACCAACAGTTCAGACTGCTAGTGGTGTAATGGTGTGGGGGATTTTTTTCTTGGCACACTTTGTACCAATTGAGCATAGTTTAAACGCCACAGCCTACCTGAGTATTGTTGCTGACCATGTCCATCCCTTTATGAGCACAGTGTATCATCTTCTGATTGATACTTCCAGCAGAATAACACACCAAAGCTCAAATTATCTCAAACTGGTTTCTTGAACATGACAATGAGTTCTCTAAACTCAAACGGCCTCCACACAGTCACCAGATCTCAATCCAATAGAGCAGCTTTGGGAGATTCACATCATGGATGTGCAGCTGACAAATCTGCAGCAATGTGATGCTATAATGTCAAAATGGACCAAAATCTCTGAAGACAAAAGGTGTCCAACCTGGTACTAGCAAGTGTGTGTGTGTGTGTGTGTGTTTTAGAGTGACACAAACAAACTAACCACAAAACACCACAGAAGTCACTAAATCCATTAACAAAACTTGTTTTCCCGTGAAAATGACGTCACTTCCTGCAGTAGGATATCTTAAGGAACTGGCTTTTGAAGTTAAAGAAATTGTACAAGACTAACAGGATGGAAAGTGAGGTTGACAATATATTGAGGACATTGAAAAATTCATTAGCAATGAAAACAGTATTCCCACAAAAACATATTTGCATTCCACTTAAAATAAATTGTTGTTTCAACTTAAAAAACTAAGTGTACAGCTTCACATTTCAAGTTGACTACACTTAAAATTTTAAGGCAGCACAAACAAAGTTACAACTTGGATATTTGAGTTTACTAAACAAAATTAAGTAAGCACGAACACTTACTTTTTTTAAGTTGAAACAACTAATTTCTTTTTTACAATGTAGAACTAAAATCAAACTGAAGATAACCCTGTAATATTTCTTAATAAACAGACAGTTTTTCATGTTAGAAGGTAGTGCAGTACTGTGTGATAAAAATGGCAAAGTCAAACTAAAGTAGTGAAATTATTCATCTACATTATTATCTATCCACATTTATGACATGAAAATGCACTTTATTGATTATATGTCAATATGCTACACGTAAATGTGTCAGATGTTTGTACTGACTATGGTGTGCAGAGTTTGGTCAAATCAGGTCATGGAAGTGATTCTCCAATAAAAAAAATAAAAAAAAGGTGGTTAAACTTCCAAAAAAATTTGATCGACTTCTCGACTCATCCATAATTCAGAGGCGTTGACGTTTGAACTAATTATGGTTAAGAGACTGACCCATTTAGTTCATCTAGTGCTCTGCGGAGAGAAGCATCCCTCCCGTAGCGACGACTCCGGGGGGGGTTTAAACCCTGAAACAGACGCAATGACTCTCAAACTAATTCTGAGAAGAAGATATATACACGATGTGCTCAACCACAGAACTTTAAGAACTCAATAACCTGGAAAGCTTTTTCAAGTTGAACTTTTCCACTAGGGTTGAGGCACATCTGGTACTGTGATAGGGGAGAGCGGGGTAAGATGTGCCACTTCTTACTTACGTTAACCTCAAGAGTCTAGACTAGGAGAAATGAGAAGGTGAAAATAACGACAACTAATTAATATTATTAGTATATTAAAAAATAATATAATGCTGCATAAAAGCAAGACCAAATTATGCCTGCTCTCTTAACTGTAGTATCAAATTATAGTTGAAAATGCTGTTTAAACGCATTTATGCCTCCTCTGAGCTGCAGTCTATATATATATATATATATATATATATATATATATATATATATATATATATATATAGTTTGTGTAGACACCTAAATGCCAGCTCAGAAGCACTTCTGTGCCACCTTTGCAGTGTAAATTCGAAAAATAGCTTTGTTTAATAATTTATGCAATTTTTTGTATCGCACAGTCTGTAGCAGGCATTACCAGAGGTTGACTAAAGCCTAACATAACTGGTGGAAATTCTCTAGAAAATCTCAGTTTGATGCAAGTTCATCTGTAGTTCAACTCCAATGGCTTCCTTTAGGGGCAAACTACTGTATGTAGAATACGTCAGAAAAGTTGATTAGCATGTTCTATTGAAGAAAACATGAATGTCCCAATCTCACCACTACAATATAGATATATATGCAAATGATGCTTATCTTTACTCGCTGCAGGTATGACATCACTTTGTAGGCCAAAACGCGGAAACGAGTTAGCATTTTAGCATTTCCGGTTCTATCGTCCTGAAGTCAATGGGTTTTTGGTTAAACGGCTGAAATAAAGTCTGTGAACACAAGCTCAAGACACTTTCACATTTTATTCTACGACATAAAATCCATCAATATTACCCCACTTGTGTTTTTTTAAGCTGTTACGTGTCTTGAAAAAGGTGGTTGCTAACAAGTGGCTAAATGGGACAACAGAGGCTGTCGAGGAGATTAAACAAACAGTAAACTCAGTCCGCTTTTACAGCATCGTTATGCTTAGAATTGTTCTCTTATAAACTATTCTAACTCAAACGTTCTGGGAAAATGTTTTTAGATAAAAACTGAAAAAGTTGTCAGAAGCTTAGTGATGGTGACGTCGAAGTCGTGGGACTGTGGTGTAGTTCGTTTATAGCCTTTCTTTAACTTTTTACTTCTGGCGACTGCATTTAGGCTTCAAAATTCATAAAAGTTGTGTTCTTGATGGACAAAATGCGCAAGTGTCATTAACGTTTGTTGATCACAGAGCTTGTTTTTAGCGATAACCCAAAAGCCTATGGGAAAATCCTATTGGGTTTTTGTCGAGGGAACCCGTGTGATGCTAACTGCCGGTTGGCCTACAAAGTGTTCTTCGTGTGAATGGGCATTTATTTTGTAGGATTTCTGGCCTGACTTATCATCTGCCTGTTGAAAATTGTAAGTTCAACCACTTACTAAAAAACCCACACTCTCTTCTCAACAAACCACGCGATTTGAAGCCTCATTCATATCCGTTCTAGTACGAACAGTGCGGGACAACTTCAGGTTAGAGCTTTGGTCTGATCTTTAACCCTAATTATGAGCAATATTAATAGTGATACTCAGCTTAAAACCACAGCCAGTGAATTTCATCCCGCAATTATCCTTCCAACGCTTTAGTTCAGATGGCCATTTTGTAGTAAATGGCTGTTTACTGTGGCAGAATTGCCAGCTTCATAAATCAATGCAAAATCATATTCTCTTTCACACTCACTGACTCTCAGACACCTTCTCAGCACCGTCACGGGGCTTTTGAGCTGTCAAAAACGTCCTTTCCGCCGCTAATACGGTCTGTGGCGAGACGTAATTGAAGTGTAAATTTATAATATGACGCATAAGAAAAACAGCCGGAGCCTTATCCATTAAGCGGCCGCAGGTAGCGTGAATCACAAACGGCCTTATTTTCGTGTCTAATCCCCACTGATAGGACTGATTGTGTTTTTGTTCATTATCTAGCAAAAGCCACGCATACTGCGCAACAAACATCTGAGCGTGTAAAATAAACAGAGGACCACCACCAGTGTTGTAAGGAAACGGCAGTCATCCTGTTGTAAATATAATCACATTAGCAAATGACACCCATTAGGCAGTTTTTGAACACATCGCAGAGTCTTTTTTTTTATTCCTCGGGGCGGACACTGGCGTCCGCAACGCTGATGCTTCCCCAACCGTGTGCTGGATGTCATTAGAAACTCATTTAGTGAGAACTGGCCTCCAAATTTCCATGTTTGTATGTGCGAGTGAGAGATAATGTGCTTAGTGCAGCAAATTTCGCCTGTTTTTTGGCTAACTAATGAGTTCTCCTCTGCATGGGAGTTTAAGGAAGATTAATGGTTTACGCAGGGAACGAGGTATCGGAAGAACAAATTATGTGCGATTCTCCCCCCTCCCCAACTCCTAAAAAAACCCCTCATCCCAAACACCAGAGGCTGCACACCTGCCGTTCCTGTCTTCTTAAAACACAACGTCCATCCTTTTTTGATGCTTTTTTCCCCTGCCCCTTTCCTCGATTGCTTGTTTTGCGTGTCGGTTTGGCGCCTGCAGGGACGTTCGACGCTCTCCGCAGTGATTACTGTAATTAATTGGATGGAGGGGAATATTCTCCTGTCGTGCTGTTCTGGGATCAGTTCTAGACATTGTCTGATTATTAGAGAGAATTGGGATTGGGCAGCGAAGACTGTTTCTGGATCAATGTGACTGTGTGTGTATACAAATATTATATGTGTTTTTAAAGTGTTTATATTTTAATATATTCAAATATATAATTATAACAATATATTAAAAAAATATAAAAATATGTAATTATTAAAATACTATAACTATACTATACATCTGTCAAATATTGTTCAAATAATTTATATGTACATATATATATATATTTGAATTATTTTTTAGTAGCACTAAATTACACTATAATATACTCTCTATATGATGATATATTATTTAAATTTAAAAGAGATTTAAAGATCTCTTAAATAAACTAAAATAATTATTAACTTATAAATATTATTTGAATAAAATAGCATTTAGATACTAACATATATATACATATATATACACATACATACATTTATCTACAGTGGTGGTCAGAATTAATGGCACCCCTGGTAAATATGATCAAAAATGGCTGTAAAAAATAAATCTGCATCGTTTATCCTTTTGATCTTTCATTCAAAAAAATTGCAAAAATCTAACCTTTGTGATGGATGATTAAAAAAATTTGGCCTTTGTGTATTTGTCATATTTAAACTCCTGTGAAACAAGAAGTCATAGCTGGACAATTTCATGTTCCTACTCACCTTGGTGTGCTAAATAAAGGTAAATATTAATGGGAATATACTTCAGAGATATTTTACTCGTAAAAAAATTCTAGGGGTGCCAATAATTATGGCCGACGTGTTTTGGAGAAAAACATTTATTTCATAATGTGATTTCCTCCCCAATTTCAATTCTTTTACTTCAATGAAAGGTTAGATTTTTGCTGATTTTTTGAATGAAAGATCAAAAGGATAAACAATGCCAAAAACAATGCTTTACCAGGGGTGCCATTAATTCTGACCACCACTGTATATCTACACACACGGCGTGAGATGCTGGAAAAACAAGCCAAATTTAGTTGTGTCTCTAAATTCATTCTCTTACAGTCAGTAGCTAAAGGGCAAATTCTTGATGCACAGAGAAAAGTTTGAGAATGAGCTAAGATGCCCAGCGTTCCCTTAGAAACAGACATCATCCTTCAGATCACTGCAATTCATCTTTACAGATCACACAGTCTTTCATAACGGTTTCTATGTTACTATACCTGCATGGTGGCAGAAAACACAGCTAAACTCATAGCCAAACTCATTCAAGGATGTGGATGGTACAGATCTATGGAAGCTTATTTCCGCCACAGAATAAAAAAAAAAAGTAAAAAAAAAAAAGGTCAGTCACTTTTTTCCCCTCAGTATTCTGTGTTTATATCTCAATTGTTTTCTTGTTTTCACCACAGAATAAACAAAGTTAATTGTGACTTTTTAAGTTGTAAAGTCAGGATATAAACTCACAATTGCAAATTATAAAAGTCAGAATTGTGAGATAGAAACTTGCAATTGCGAGTTGTAAAGTCAGGATATAAACTCACAATTGCAAATTATAAAAGTCAGAATTGTGAGATATAAACTCGCAATTGCAAGTTGTAAAGTCAGAATTGTGAGATATAAACTTGCAATTGTGAAATATAAAGTCAGAATTGTGAGATATAAACTTGCAATTGCGAGTTGTAAAGTCAGAATTGTGAGATATAAACTTGCAATTTCGAATTATAAAGTCAGAATTGTGAGATATAGCCTAAACTCGCAATTGCAAATTATAAAAGTCAGAATTGTGAGATAAAAACTTGCAATTTCGAATTATAAAGTCAGAATTGTGAGATATATACTCGCAATTACGAATTATAAAGTCAGAATTATGAGATAAAAACTCGCAATTTCGAATTATAAAGTCAGAATTGTGAGATATAAACTTGCAATTGCGAGTTTGTAAAGTCAGAATTGTGAGATATAAACTTGCAATTTCGAATTATAAAGTCAGAATTGTGAGATATAAACTTGCAATTTCGAATTATAAAAGTCAGAATTATGAGATTTAAACTTGCAATTTCGAATTATAAAGTCAGAATTGCGAGATTTAAACTTGCAATTGTGAATAAAGTCAGAATTGTGAGATATAAACTCGCAATTGCAAATTATAAAAGTCAGAATTGTGAGATATAAACTTGCAATTTCGAATTATAAAGTCAGAATTGTGAGATTTAGACTTGCAATTGTGAAATATAAAGTCAGAATTGTGAGATTTAGACTTGCAATTGTGAAATATAAAGTCAGAATTGTGAGATATATATACTCGCAATTACGAATTATAAAGTCAGAATTGCGAGATTTAAACTTGCAATTGTGAATTATAAAGTCAGAATTGTGAGATATAAACTCGCAATTGCAAATTATAAAAGTCAGAATTGTGAGATATAAACTTGCAATTTCGAATTATAAAGTCAGAATTGTGAGATTTAGACTTGCAATTGTGAAATATAAAGTCAGAATTGTGAGATATATATACTCGCAATTACGAATTATAAAGTCAGAATTATGAGATTTAAACTTGCAATTTCGAATTATAAAGTCAGAATTGCGAGATTTAAACTTGCAATTGTGAATTATAAAGTCAGAATTGTGAGATATAAACTCGCAATTGCAAATTATAAAAGTCAGAATTGTGAGATATAAACTTGCAATTTCGAATTTATAAAGTCAGAATTGTGAGATTTATACTTGCAATTGTGAAATATAAAGTCAGAATTGTGAGATATATATACTCGCAATTACGAATTATAAAGTCAGAATTATGAGATTTAAACTTGCAATTTCGAATTATTAAGTCAGAATTGCGAGATTTAAACTTGCAATTGTGAAATATAAATTCAGAATTGCGAGTTATAGTTAGATTTGCATGATAAAGTCGCAATTGCGAGTTATAAAGTCAGATTCTGAGAAAAATCTTTATAACTCGCAATTGCATTTATTTTTATTTTATAGTTGTAAATGTAATGTACAACATTGTAAATGTGTAATGTCAATTCTGAGAAAAGAAGTCATAATTGCGAAATATAAACTCGCAATTGCGGAAAAAGTCGGAATTGCAAAAAAAAAAATGCGAAGGTGCGAAGTTTATATTTTGCAATTCTGGCTTTATTTCTCGCAATTGCGAGTTTATATCTTGCAATTCTGAGAAAAATTCCGGAAACAAGCTTCCATATGGATCAGCCGCCATCTGATATAGAAGCGGTTACTCGCACATCCTTGACTTTGACAGACAGACAAGCCGGTCTCCTACCCCGAAGCGCTACTTCTGCCCAACGTCACCTACTTTATTACCTTCTTCTGTGTTATTGTTTAGTCCCCATTTCTCCTCCCTCTGTTCGCCCGACAAGAAACACAAAAAGTCATTTGAATCTGGCCTCCTTCAGAGATCCCCCGGGGCCGTCGGGACGCGTGCCTTCATTTGATGTCCACTCAATATCTCTCAGTCTCTGCATTATTAAAGTTGTTGTTTTACTGCTAGTCTTTTGTTCTCGTCTGTAATAAAGTTGTGCGGGCGTGCCGGTGGTCGCATAGGTCCGCGTTCGCAGGTGTGAACTGTGATTTTTTTTGACAGGTAGAGAAGTAATGACCATTACTCACCGGGGCCGTAGCGTATTGACAGCAGAGACTTATTACAGCGAGACGCCGGACACATCAACCCTTTCCAATGACCCAAGAGATCTTTCAAAAACTCAACGCACACCTGTCTTCTAAAGTTGTACGAGTGTACTTGTTTTGCCACATCCTCTGAAAAGCTACTTGTTGTCTCACCATTGAGGGCCATTATCACAAGTGCATACATGTACTTAAAGGCAACAGTAATGTACAGTAAAGCCTGATATATTAAATAATAGTCATAAATATAGTATTATCTTTCCAAGAATGAATATATTTTTTATTAACTGAGTATCAAATCAGCATAATGATTTAATAATAAATGATAATGATTTCTGAGTAATGATGCTGAAAATTCAGCTTTGCATCACAGAAATAAATAATATTCTAAAGTATTTTAAAGTAGAAAACAATTATTTTAAATTGTAATAATATTTCACAATATTAATATTTTTTTCTGAATTTTTGATCAAATAAATGCAGGCTCGATGAGCATAAGAGACTTTTTTAAAAAACATTTAATAAAAATGTTTCCAAACTTTTGACCGTTATTGTTATATATTATTGTATATATATTGTATATACATACATATACACATTTTTAATATGTAGATTATTTATCTCCCATAAAAAAAATACAATAAATAAATAAATAATATAAATACATATATGTGTGTGTATGTTTTATTTGGGGCGAGATTAAAAAAGTGGGAATTTTTGTACATTTTATTACAAAAATTATAATATAATAATTTATAATAATGTATAGTATACCCCCAAGTTCAATAAAAATATGTATTTTAGAATATTTGTTTATATATTTACTTTTATATTTACATTTTGATACATACAAGTTAAATTTCTCTTATTTCAAAATGAATATTTATTTTTTTCAGTGGTTTAAACGTGAAATAAAATCTGATTATGTGTATTTAAATAAAAATATATATTTCAACATGTGTAGTGCTATTTTAGCATATTTAGGTAAAATAAGTGGTCAGTCAATAATATACAGCATGCTAACCTGCTGGTTATGTTTGACATAGTTATGAGAAATAAAAGTGGAGACCAAACATACTTGTTATTGTTGCCATTATGATCCATTTTTTCTATAGGCAGAGATGCGTTTCCAGCCTCATCATCAGTGATGTGTAAATTTAGGAGCTCGCACTGCGCGTGGGTTTGTTAAGGTTTCAGACGTCAGAGGCTGCGTTTTCTCTGAAGCTGGAGTAAAGAGCCAACAAATGGAAAAAGATAAAAAAAACCCGGGATTCAAAGGACAGGAAACCGAGGGAATCACCGATGATTGGCCGCTCGTGTTTGCGTGTCCTTGTTATTCTAAATTCAGTCTCCGGTCCATTCAGGACTGCCTGGCTACTCATAAAACGGAGATGTAAAGAGAATAAAAGCACACAGCCGTGTCTATAAGCAGTTTTTGGCTGTGCCTCATTAACTAGTACACTCGAGCGAATCTCACACCTGAGAGAAATCAGACTCGGAGGTTATCATGATTCTCCAAACAGGTACTTTCAGAAGCCGACCAATGCAATTTTCCCGTGTCTTAAAATAAAATATCAGCTCGTTATGTCGACCCGAACATAACGCTCCAAGTAACATGCCAACATTCAACTTTTCCCAGAGAATATCACACTAATTACCATGTTTCCGTCTACTTTGGAATCACGGACTATGCTAGTCACATCCACGTTTGGAAGTTCTCCAAAAAAACGCCTAGTTGAACGTTCTAAAATTTTTGACGAACTAATCTGTTGTGAACGAACAGTTCGTTCCCTCCTGGTCATATCTGAGCTTGTTTATTCTGTGGTGACGTGCTAATGAAAGGTGCGTAGTGGTCTGGTCAGAGGTTAACAACGCTGACGGCAGAGGAGTGTTCGGGACTCGGGGTTTTAAGCGGCTAATTTGTCTGGCAGCATCACTGTGAACAGACAGTCGAATTGTAGAAATGCCCCCATCTCCCTGGCAATATGCATCACTCAAGTCTGTTGCCGTGGCGACGGAAGTATTGTCCTCCCTCCCCCAGCCTTTATTGAGTTTACTCCTGAGAGACAGATTAAAATAACACAAAGTTTTGCTGCAGCGCAATTTCTTTTCTGCGACGCCTGAAGAAGGATTACATCTCGTTTCACGACTCATTCACAATATATCTTGACAAAGATATATTTAACATACACAACTACATAATCAGGATTTATGAATATATTTTCGGGTTTACACATATATATATGGATGGATAGATAGATTCATACTTCTAGTCAAAGATTCATCATCTGTAAATATTTAAACTTTTGTTTAAATCCTTGAAATCAATTTTGTAATTTGAATAATTTCTATACAAAACTAAAAAGTATTAGTTGGACCAAATAACAAAAAAATGAAAAAATTAATTATATATAAATAATTTAATTAAAAAGATATAAATAATGAATAATACAAATATTTTTTAACATATAAATGATAACAAATTTTATATTAAATAAAATATATATTTAGAATTTTATGCACATTTAACTTAAATTATATACATTTAGTATATAGCTGTTATTTCACTTTATGTATCTGTACCTTGGAATATATAAATCAGAATATATAGTTCAGAATATATAGTATATTTATAGTAAATCAGATTATATAAAAGGTAAATACTGTTGAATTTATATGTTATTATACTATAAATTATTAAAAAAATTATTATCTTAAATCTTTTATTTCATCCATTTGAATTTGATCAAATTCGATACACGATCGAGAGGTTACAAGGAACCTGCAAATAAAATAAAATGTGAAAACATCACAAATGTTTGAGATCTGCTCAGGTTCGGGTTAATATTTTATAAATAAATAGCTTAATAAATATAAATACACACACACATATACATATATACATATATATATATATATATACAGTGCAATGCATAAGTGAATACACCCATGCTAAAGTTGACTAAAAAGAGGAATAAAAAATCATATTTTGGAAATTGAACTTAATGCCTTAATTTAAAAAATTAGGAAAAATCCAACCTTTAAGGACACCAATTTTCTTTGTGAATGAATAATGTATCGTAAATAAATAAATGTTCTTCCTTAAAATACATGGTGCATAAGTGAGTACACCCCTATGTTAAATTCCCATAGAGGCAGGCAGATTTTTATTTTTAAGTATTTTTTTTAATTATTTTTTAGGATACTATGCATCCTGATAAAGTTCCCTTGGCCTTTGGAATTAAAATAGCCCCACATCATCACATAGCCTTCACCATACCTAGAGATTGGCATGGGGTACTTTCCATAAGATCATCTCTCAATGCAAATCAAACTAGCTTTTAGGCTAACTGAAATAAAATCATGCCAATCTCTAGGTATGGTGAAGGCTATGTGATGATGTGGGGCTATTTTAATTCCAAAGGCCAAGGGAACTTTATCAGGATGCATAGTATCCTAAAAAAAAATTAAAAAAAATACTTAAAAATAAAAATCTGCCTGCCTCTATGGGAATTTAACATAGGGGTGTACTCACTTATGCACCATGTATTTTAACCCTTAATCGCTGTTTGGGGTCATTATGACCCCACTGGACTTTTCTTTCATTTTTTAAAAATGTTACCTTCATATCAGAGGCATGAAACTCTGGGACTTTTCCTAAATAACCTATCTAAACATGCACAAAAAAACTGGGCTTGATTTGGTTGTTCTAAAGGTGTGTAAAAAAAAATTTACCGTTTAAGCTGTTTGGGGTCAAAATGACCCCACATTGAAAATGAATGGGAAAATGAAAAAAATGACTTTTTTTTATTTTGTTTGTCAAAAAAATAAAATTAAATCCATTATAAATCTGAAAATTTATACATATAAACCAAGGTCTGGTCCTAGAGCATAAATAAAAAGTAGAACGAACTTTCTATCTCATACACACACACACACAGACACACACAAACACATAAACAAACACACAAATGTATGTGTTTGCAACAGAGAGCATTTTTACAGAAATTGGTAAATAAAATAAACAAAACTGGCATAAATCTAAAAAAATGTACATTTAAATCAAGGTCTGGTCCTAGAGCATAAACCCAAAGTGGAACAAACTTTCTATCTCATACACACACACACACACAAACACACACAAACACACACAAACACACACATGTATGTCACTGCAACAGAGAGCATTTTTATAGAAATTGGCAAATAAAATAAATAAAACTGGCATAAATCTAAAAAAAAATTACATTTAAATCAAGGTCTGGTCCTAGAGCATAAACCCAAAGTGGAACAAACTTTCTATCTCATACACACACACACACACACAAACACACACAAACACACACAAACACACACGTGTATGTCCCTGCAACAGAGAGCATTTTTATAGAAATTGGCAAATAAAATAAATAAAACTGGCATAAATCTAAAAAAAAATTACATTTAAATCAAGGTCTGGTCCTAGAGCATAAACCCAAAGTGGAACAAACTTTCTATCTCATACACACACACACACACACAAACACACACAAACACACACAAACACACACGTGTATGTCCCTGCAACAGAGAGCATTTTTATAGAAATTGGCAAATAAAATAAACAAAACTGGCATAAATCTAAAAAAAAATGACATTTAAATCAAGGTCTGGTCCTAGAGCATAAACCCAAAGTGGAACGAACTTTCTATCTCATACACACACACACACACACAAACACACACATCTATGTCACTGCAACAGAGAGCATTTTTATAGAAATTGGCAAATAAAATCAACTAAACTGGCATAAATCTGAAAAATGTCACATATGCAACATGGAACAAGCTTGTTCACACACACACACACACACACACACACACACACACACACACACACACACACACACACACACACCACAGTCATGTCATAGTGGTGACTTGTAATGGTTCTGCAAATGTATGTATAATAATTTGCAAAAGCAGATAATTCAAAATATATCAGAAAACAACAACAAATTCTAACTCTGACAAAAATACAGATTTTTTATGTATTTCAAAATGTTTAAAGAAATATTCACAAAATATATATATCAAAGTTGTGAGGAGAAGTTGAAGCATCACAAACAATAAAGTGAAAATGAATGAGTCTCTGTGGCCCTCTATTGGATATATGTGGTCATTGCACTTTCTTTCTTTAATTATAATTTCTAAAGTTTTTCCACAAACCAGCAGATGTCAGTATTCTATCTCTAACACATAGAGCAATGACCAAAAACTATTTAGATTTAATTAAGATCATCATTTAAGTGATTTTTTCTTTAAAAAATCATTTTTCATGAGCCAATTTATGGCCTAGTTATGTAATTGTGCAGTAAATGGGTAAAAAACTTCAAAATTTCCACAAAAACACAGCATAAATGTATAGTTGAGAAGTAAATAAAAAAAATTATATATAGTTTTCCATATAAAAAATGTATATTTCCTTATGCAATTGCTCTTTAAAAGTTTGGGGTCAAAATGACCCCAAACAGCCTAAATGTTGTCCTTTTTTAACAGCGATTAAGGGTTAAGGAAGAACATTTATTTATTTACGATACATTATTCATTCACAAAGAAAATTGGTGTCCTTAAAGGTTGGATTTTTCCTAATTTTTTAAATTAAGGCATTAAGTTCAATTTCCAAAATATGATTTTTTATTCCTCTTTTTAGTCAACTTTAGCATGGGTGTATTCACTTATGCATTGCACTGTATATATATATATATATATATATATATATATGTATATATATATGTATATGTAAATATATGTTTGCGTACCGACTACTGTGTAGTGACCAAAAGAGCAACAGTTTTGTATAAACTTTTTGAAGTTTGACTTCCAGAGGAATTTATGTGACTGTTACACCTGTTCACCCAGCAAAGTTTCATAACTGGTAAGTATGTGCTTTTTCGCTTTCACTCTCTTTTGCTCACTGCAAACTATACCGGTTGGGTCAGGTCGGGTAAGGGGTTCAGTTTAAAGCCTGTACAGACCTTTAAAATGTGCATGTTTCTTGTAAGTGTATTCAGCAGTCTAAGAATAACCTACCCTGTGTCTCGTGCCAATCTGTGTCGTACTCTGGTGAGTAGGAGAGATAAGCTTTATCCCGCTGTATAGACACTCATGATAACAGCCTGGAGGACATCCTGCTCCACACAGCCTTCTATCTCTGCACTGACCCCAAAAAAACCTCCGGGACACTGGGAAACCTCTCACGCCAACAAACCCTGCGGCGGCCTGCAGAGCGTCCCTTTAAACCTGCAACACAAATATTTTGCAGTCCAAAAAAGTTATGCATGTTCCAAAAGAAACTTCCACGAAAAGAGCAAATTCTCAGAATTTCAGTTCTATGAACGGTTAAATGTGTAACAGGATGCCAGATTCGAACTTGTGAAGCCTGCATGAGCACCACAGCTCAATGTGTCAATAACCACTACGCCATGAAAACTTCAGGAAGACTGCTTTAAAAACAACATGTTTATTTGGTGACTTGTATGGTTATACACATCGGATATAATAGTTTCAAAAGCTTTGACTCATGCTGAGACCAGTGATTTAAAAACTAACTCATGTTCACAGAAATAACAATTCTCAAATACTGCAGATGTGTTTAAATAACGCCTGTGACATGTAACACGCAGAAATAACGCCCGTTTCCAAGGCAATGGCTCTGTGCTTCTCAGAATGTGTTTTTTCAATAGTTACGGCGAGCGCGTCTCATTTCTTCACGAAGAATCGTGTGATGTCAGAGGCCAGTTTGGAGGCTGCCTGGCCTCGTTTCATCTGACTTCTGTCTTTGGCCTGCTGCGCTGTTCTCTGCGAAATAAACCGTCCGCAAATTCACCACCAAATCAAATGAGTTGCATATTCATGAGAACATTTCTAATTAAATCCTATTTAAATTAAATTAAATTAAATTAATTTAAAGAATATATAACATGCTAATATAATATATAAATTATTATTATTCATTTTTATTAAATATTTACATAAATATTTACAAACATTTAAAATGTATTTATGTAAATACAAGTATATTTAACATGGTTTCTATAAAAAAAATAAAAAAAATAATAATAATATATATATATATATATATATATATATATATATATATATATATATATATATATATATATATATATATATATAAATAATAAAATTTGATCTTTAAATTCTATATAATTTTTATGTAAATAAATAAATAAATATATATGAGTATATATGTGTTTGCTGTACCATACGATGGCAGACGGTGCAAAGGGTTTGAAGGTTGTCCAGGGAACACTGTCCTCCCCCTCTGTACACAGGGTTAATGTGGTCCACCTGCCAGAACTGTCCCTCCACGGGACTCTGTATCATCTCATTCAGCTGCAACACAATGTCAGATAAATCATCAGATAACAACAACGTGAAAAGAAACCTGCAGAGCAATCAAATTTGAGTTTGAATTCAGCATAAAATTAATAATACAAGTGAAAAAAATATTTATTTTTCTATGACCAATATAATACATATTATTTTTGTGTAACCGATAAGAGGAATCTTTTTATTTGGCTTTTTTAAACAATAACTAAACCATTGTCAAAAATAATAAAAATAATATTATAATTAATTTGAATAAAAATAGTTTTATCATTAATAACAACAACACAAATATTTTTATAATCCATCAATAATAATAATAGTACTTTTTAAAAAGATTATTATTATTAACAATAATATTGAATAAAAATATTGTTTATTATTACCAACAATTTAATAGAAATATTTCTATATTAATAATAATAATCCAAAGTATTTTTATCACCAATATTGTTCTTTGTTTATTTAATAAAAGTACTATCATTAATACAAGTATATTCTAATAATAATTTAATTCAAATAGTTAATAACAATAATTAAATAAAAATAATAAAAATATATTATTTTAAATATTATTAATAATATTAATACATTTTAATAAAAATTTGAATAATAAATATTTGTGTCATTATTAACAGCAGCAGCAACAACGATTTAAGAAACATTTTGTTCTTTGTACTATTATTAATAACAAAAATAATACTTCTAATAATTTTGATAAAAGCACTATCATAGTTAAAAAATGTTTAATAATAATAGTAATAATAATAATAATAATAAAAGTGTTGTTATTTTCATTACTAATATGAACAACACAAACAATAAAAAAATAAAAAAATTGTTTATTATTAATAATGGAAATATTTTTATTTTAATGAATCTAACTGTTAAGCTTAAAATTAACAATGTTTCCTGTTAAGTGATTCCCCCAGTAATCAATCATTTTATCCCTTATAAACTCATCTTTGATTACCAAAATGATATTTTTTTCATGCCTTAAAATAGCTTGAATGTAACTCTACACTCGTTTCATTGTAAATTAGTCCCGCCTCCACTCACTCACACCAGCTCAAAATACCTGATCCACTCGACTTTACTGTAGTAAACGCTGCACGATGGCAAGGAAATGCAAATACTGGTTTAATTCAGCCATACATATTTGAACCAGAAACTAATTTAGAAGAAAACGTGGAAGAGTGAATTATACAGGCCCGTCTACAAGTCGAGAATGGTAATGCGTTTTATGTATCGCTCTCTACGTCTGACACATAATGGTAACTGATATGATTAGCCTTTGGCTTGACTACATTATCAAACAGCTAATAATGTGTTGCTAATGTTACTCAAACCATGTTCCCGTTCACCATCTCAGAGTCAGACTGCCTTCTAACAATCATCAGAAACACTTTGAACAACTCAGAACGTCAGTGAAGAAAGGCATATAGTTCATCATAACATCATAATATACATAATTCACCCGCTATATTGCTAAAATGCACCCGATTTTTGGGGTCAGCCCTATGTTCCCACAGCCCCATGTTCCCACATTTCTAAGAATTTTTTTTTTACGATTTGTCTAAACCCCAGTTACGGGTAGGTTTAGGGGTGGGGTCAGGGGTAGGCCATTTGTGGGAACATAGGGCTGTGGGAACATAGACATGATCCCCGATTTTTCATATCAACAGAAAATATACTTAGGATAACCTGGCTTCACAGCAGGTAATGATATGCTAAAGCCCGCCCACATGTTGACGTGATTGGTCGTAGAGAACAAGGGCGATTTTTTGAGAGTCTTTTTTTTCACTGCGGTTTTAAGGAGAAAATACTCGGCAATGGTGTTGACTGATGAAACTGCACATGGTTTAGACATTGATTTTTCACCACAGGGGGGTCATTAAGTAAAAAAGTGTGAATGCTGATTAACAAATATCAATCAAACCAATTGTCGGTTTGTCACTTGAAACTCAGCACCACCCGAGAAGGTCTGGAGTGTCTTAAAAGTGTCGCTGTTGTGTGTAAAGCCTTTTCATTCCTGTTGTTTTATTGAACAGCGACATGAAAGTGCTCTGAATAGCCCACCGGGAACTCTAGGAAAACATAATTCCCTCATTCCAAACCGCTCTGCGGGCTTTTCAACAGACCGCCGTGGCGAAGGACTTCAGGTGTTTCACCAGGATTAAAGCTCGAGTGGAAGATCAGCGCTGGGAACACAAAGAGGCCGAAGCCAAAGCGCTGGCATTTCATTCAGCGTCTGTTTTTATCCTTGCGGTCTCCGGGGGAAACAATGCAGCGCTAGGAATCAATCCTCTCCTTCCACCTCAACAGAGTCGGCCAATAATTATCCTAAATCTCTCAGGGGCCCCGGGGGTCGCGGCACGGGGGATAACCTCCCGGTACGAGAGTGGGAAGTTTCCTTCCTAGACCTCGGAAGTCGATAAGTCAACACGTACACATGCTAATGCTAGGAAACGCCAAACGCACACAAACGTCTCTCCGTAACAATCCTTCGCATGTACGACAGTGAGCTTGTTTGTGCGTCGAGGGCACTTGGAGCTTAAAGCGCGTTATTGATCAGGCATCTGCCGCTCGGGGCTCTAACAGAAAAGCCGAACAAAAATCAAACCTGCACCTCGTAGCAATGCACTGTGGGAAAAATCAATGGCAATCTGACAGACTAGGTGTTGTGTTAAGGCTGGATGCTCCGGGGAGGAAAGGACGGCGGGTGTTTGTGTGCTACACGATGAGGCCAGATTTGTGTGTGTGTGTGTGTGAACTCCACTGATAACTCTATAGAGAGAGTCAGAGAGCAGACGCCCAAGGCCGCTAAGCTCTTATTGCCTCTGCAAGCTAAACAGGCCGTCTTTATTTATCTTTCTCTGTAAGCAATATTTTCTCAATAAAATGCAGCGTCTGCCGAGCTCCTTTCGAATGTTTTGGGGATAATTCTGGCTAATGTGCTTTTGGAAGCGACTAATGCACACTTTTCGGAAACCCTGGCCAACATCCCAGACGAAATGAGTCCTGGTCGTACACCCCACGCAGATCCTGCTAGGGGAAGTTTTTGAACAGAAGGAACAAGGGGGTAATCGGATGCTTTTGGATATGGATAGATCTCAGAAATTCAAAGGAAAGAAAAATCACAATTGAGGTCTTGTTAATATCTCAATTATTTCTCTCTGGAGAGCAGATGATGATGTTGATGATAATAGCTATTATTGTTATTATTAACAACAACAACAACCAGGGTGGGAATTATACCGCGGCCACGCGGCCATGGCCGCCGTTGCCCTACACTTTGGCCTTCATGCCCCGTGAAAAAAAATCATCGTACGGCCACAGTGGCCTGTGTGCCCTGGCCCTGTCCAAGTTCCATGTATAAAGCAGAGCATGTGAGTGGAGTGGAGCGGGAGCGAGCGGGGAGCGCGAGCGCCTGACCCTGAATCCATCTGTCTTGCACAGTCATCAACAGTAGGCCTAGACTATTTTCAGTCAAAACTCAGCTCGAGTTCAAAAAGCACTTCAAAAAGGAAAATGAGAAGTCATACAGGTGTAGCCTACTATTAATAAGTCGCTCCGGAGTATAAATCGCAACAGTCAAAAAATGCGCCATGAAGAAGAAAAAACACATATGCCTAAGTCGCACTGGACTATAAGTCGCATTTATTTAGAAATTTATTTCACACACACACAAAAAAAACAATGTTACAGACTGGACAGTTCTCCGTTACGGACGTGAGCGCTCTGAAAGCGGCACTAAAAGACTGCTTTATAAAACTTTCACAGAGACCCTCAAGCAGAAAGCACAAAGCCTGTCTTTAAATTTAATTTCATTTTGTATTAATTGTATCTTAATTTTAATCAATGTTTCATCAACCAATTGTCTGGATTTAATAAATTAGAAGTGAATATATTAGAAAATAGATAATCACGACACGAAGGCGCCGGCGAAACTGGAGCTTGTCTCATAAATGAACCGAAACTCAGCATATAGCCTACTTGCCTCACAGACCTGAGACATATATATATAAAGCTTGAAATGTCTACTTTTAAACAGAACAATTCAAAACGAAAGAAAACAGACTTCTCTCTTATGTAATCCGTATGAAATGTGCATTTCTCTCTGGCGCGTTCACTACTGCGAAGATCGCGAGTCAGCATCTTTCCAGCCGACACAGACATAAAAAAAAATAAAAACTGGTTTATTAGTAAACAATTAAAATGTCTCCTGCTATATTTTACATATTCATAATCATTAATTTTGCCGGTTTGTTGTGATAGCTTTTAGGTGCTTTATTGGCAGCAGCGCCACCCTTACATCGCATCAGCACCGAAAACATAGAGATTTTTTTCTTTTGGGGGCATTTTGTTTGTGTTCAGACTTTCTCAGTTGTTTTTAGGCGCGATGTTAGAGGACGCTGCTAATAAAGTTGCTAGTAGGCCTACACATTGGATTCACGTTTATTATTATAGGCTAAAAAAAATACCCCCGTTTTTATGCCGTTCGTATCATTTTATTTTGTTGTATTTATCCGCCACACCTTGAAGGCCGGTCCGTGAAAATATTGTCTGATATTAAACCGATCTGTGGCGCAAAAAAGCTTGGGGACCGCTACAAGTGATATACATGTAGATTTTTTTCCTTTTTTGGAGCGAGCGGGGGGGCGATTTGAGTGGAGCGCGAAGCAAACTGCGTTGAGCGCTGAGCGATAATGATTGTGAGGGTGTATACCTTCTGGATGAAATGGTTCTCTCTCTCACACTCACATGATATAGAGGACTGAATGAATATTTTGAATGCTTTTATTGGCATTTGTGTTGTTTCTGAATGCTTTTATTGGCATTTATGTTGTTTCTATTGTTGTGTGAGGGTGTATACCTTCTGGATGTAATGGCGCTCTCTCTCTCTCTCATTAAAAAATGTTTTTTTTATTAAAAAAGTCATAATCCATGTCTTATTCCAAATTAGGATGTTATGGTATCAGTCTGAATGGGAAAACCATCGAATTGTACTCAATGGCCTTTGTGCCCTGTCATATGGCCTTGGTGCCCCTAAAAAAAAAGAAAAGGTGGAGGCCAAATGGCCTTGCCCCTAAAATTACATAATTCCCACCCTGACAACAACAACAAATAATAATAATAATAATAATAATAATAAATATGCCACCAATAATAATAATAATAATTATTATTATTTTTAACAACAACGTTAATAATAATGATTGTGGCGCATTTAATAATAATGATGGCACATTACCGTTTATTATTATCATTAATAATAATAATAATAATAATATGATGATATTATTATTTTTATTATTATTTGTGGCATATTTAACAGTATTTGTTTGTTAATAACAATAACTATTATTAACAACTAATACAATGATAATAATAATAATAATAATAACTATTATTAACGACTAATAACAATAATAATAAAATGTCACAAATATTATTATGATGATCATTAATATTATTGTTATAAATAACAAACAATATACCAAAAATAATAATAAAACAATATTAATGACGATTTTATAATTATTATTATTACTATTTATTATATGATTATTATTTGTGGCATATTTATTATCATTTGTTGTTAATAACAATAACCATTACTAACAACAACAACTAATAATAATAATAATAATAATAATAATAATAAAACATGCCACAAATATTATTATGATCGTTATTATCATTTAAAACAATAACAACAATAATATAATATATTATATTATTATTATTATTATTACCAACAACTAACAATAAAAATATGCCACAAATATAGTAGTAGAAGTAGTAATAATAATAAAAATAAAATAATTGTGGCATATTTTCAACAAGCATTACATAAAAAAAATAACAATAAAGAAGGTCTGCACTCTAAATTTCATCTTAATTATACAATTCACAATTTTTTTTTAGTCTAGTGTGCCTTTATTTACTGTTTTTATTTTGGTCTTGACAACTAGTAGCTGGAAGAGCGCAGTGATTACTTTAAGTTAAAAATACGGAAACTTTATTGTGTATTTGCATTGCAGTTTTAAAACAGACCAGAATAAGCTGATGAGTAAATTCACTAAACATTTGAGCAAGTTTAGCATGGAATATTAGCATTAAAAAACCCTAGGCCAATGTAAAATGCCGCTATAGTAATAGCTAGTAATATAATTGTCACCACTGTCACTCTTTTCTGGCCAAGAAGCTTCTATAAATGTGCCCAACCTGTTTGAGAGGAAGTTGTGCCAGCCAGGTGTTGTCCAGCATCTCCTTGCGGTGTGTGTGCGGGGCGTCCCGGACCTGCACGTACAGCTGGTGGGCGTTCAGTCCGCAGTGCTGACACACACCCTGCTCCGTCTCCAGCACGCGGGCGCGCATGTACCCCTGATTGGAGCGCAGCTGGAAGTCCTCCATACAGGCAGGGCTGCAGAAGCCTCCTGCCCAGCCAGAGTGCTCCCCGCTGGGCTTCTGGCAGGACAGACACAGGGGGGTCCCTGCCGAGTCCACGGCCTGCAGGTAACCGGCCGAAGTGTTTGCCTGAATACAAACGGAGCTCTCGGATTCGCTGCGGACACAAAGACACAATATAAAGCAGATTTTTACAGATTCTGAAGGAATGTCACTGGTGCTGGCTGTGAAAACACACTGCTACACAGTTACTAGGGTGTTCTGAGTGCTTTTTACAGCAATGCTATGCAGTTGCTATGATGTTCTTGATGGTTGCCTATGTAGGGTTGAAAATAATCAAAGATATTTGAAAATGAACAAAGACATTTGCTTTAACTGTTTCAACCCCCCTCTTTCTTAACCCAAGGACCATTTGTAATTTGTAAAAACAGAGGTATTGATAATGCTCAAGGCCTGTAGGCCAATGTGTGCATCGGGGGTCTACGAATTGTCACACCTTTAGTACAGTGGGAGAAGTTGTCATTTTCTAATTGGTCAGTTTGAATGCCTTACATCTGGGTTACAGTCATATGGTCAAGTAAGGGATATTATTCTCTGGCTCTTCTTTTCTTTGTCTCTTTCTCGCCTCTCTCCTTTTCTATCTCTCAGGTAACATTCTACATATATGCTGGGTACGATTAATGGTATAGGTTTTTATCATCTCATGTATTTTATCATCTATTTTGTAACTATTTTAAGTTAAACCATAACCATATTGTCATTAAACCCTTTCAATTGCAAATGCTGTGCTAACTAGTTATTATTAGGTATTAACTTTGACGCCACAAATAAATATCTATTAATAATTGTTTCAAAAAGAAACTAAATGACAAATAGAAAGTAATTTCTGCATAAGTTATCAAAAACATAAAAATATCTGTCATTTGTGACTATTAATAATTAAAAAGAAAGTATACATATGGCACATATTATTATTATTTTATAATTATGTAGTTAGTTTTAAAAAGCAAACGTAAAAATGACAAATTTTGCATGTTATCGGACAAAAATAAAATGTAATTTGTGACTAATTATATTGCAAACTGCATAAATAACAATAGCTTCAACAATAATAATAATGTTATTATTACATTTACTGTTATACTAATGCAGTTATTGTTTAAAAAAAAATGAATGAAACCACAAATAAAAATTGGTTCTGCAAAACAGTTATTGGACACTTAAACATAAGAATATGTAATTTTTTACTTTATAGATTTGCTAGAAACCGCATAAATATGACACTAACAATAAAAATAATAATTTGTATTACTATTATTATTATTATTATTATTCAAATGTATTGTTCCAAAAAAGCATAAATAAAATTATACAAAAATGTAGATTTAAAAAAAAAAAAAAAAAAAAACCCCAGCAAGACAAACACAGCACAAATAATAAACCAATAACACGTAAACCAAAATAATCTTTGTCGTATTGGTCATAAAAAAAATAATTTGACACCGTCACAAATGTTGGCAGGCATCATCACATTCAACCACAAAACAACCAAGCATCTTCCTTCGCCGACTAATTTCACGTCTCCCAAATATGATCAACGTGTGATTAAGTGTGCATGTATGCGATTAATCTTCACTGCGCTAACTAGTCTAAAGTTCATCAGGAAAGACTTTCTCTCTAATACTCCATCAGTTCTCACTCTCTCTCTCTCTGGCTTCTTCCTCTTTTCTCTCCATCTCCTAAAAATATCCAGCCCCAGACAGCGCTCAGTACGTCGCAGTTTTTTCCTCCCGCGGTTTCCATGGCGACGCCGCAGCACTCGCATGTGTGTGGATTAAGCTCTTATCCTCTGCACTAAGCATTCTTGAGCACACTCTACACACACACACACACATCCCAGGTTTACAAGGTTAACCGTTCGCTACTACACATAATCACATGCGGAAATGCACTTTCAAAATAAATTGTCACTTGCTGTGCAATATATCTTTTTTCCAGAGAGCAATGCAAATTCATAAAAATGTATCTGTCAGCGTCAGTCTCCACCCTGACCATGGGGGGAAAGTAATTTGATGATCCAAAAGCCAAGTGAAAAATATATCTATTCATTTCCATTTCTGCATTAGATACACCTGGGGTAGCAGCCGCCGCGGTTTGAGGTCTGAGCGCGAGATCTCATCGCGCAAGAAGAAAGTCTGATGACTTTCGCACGTACAGACAAAGTACGAGAGGAAACAGCTGTCACATATGATCAGAAAGCCGTGCCGTGGCTGACAGGGTGTGTGTGTGTGTGTGTGTGATGATGACTTCATCAGCAATTGCAGCGTTATTCTCTTGTTCCTGTCAGAGCGGCGGTGTCGAGAACTGCTGAGATTGTGTCGTTTGTGTGGTCGCCTCATCAAACCCAATGTGGAGAAGGTTTAGAGTTTTTTTTTTTTAAGGATTTAATGTTTGAAATACTCTCTAGATGCTAAGTGGGTGTTGCTGTGTGGTTGCTAGGGTCTTATGAGAGGTTTTTGCTGCATGTTCTTGATGGCTGTTTTTAGAGATGGGATCAGGATTTAACGAATACGGATTTCTTGTCATCATGATCAGCCAACCGGTCTCAATCATTCAAGCGTTATTTTTAAGTGATATCTAAGTACTGTGAATGTTAACCCCTTACACCCTGAAGCCATTTTTTAATGATTTCACATCTAAGTGGCATATTTAAAAGCAATGGTAACTAATAACTCTACAAAAAAAGGTGTCATCAAGTACATGGTCTCATTTCATAGAAAACCTTTCAAAAAAAAAAAGAAAAGATTTTGATCATGTTTGGAGGTTCTTGTTACATCACTGCGGAGAAAACCCCAGAAAAAGTGATGCAATTTATTGATTTACTTTGTTATTATTAATGCTTGACATGATGATTATTAGAAAGTATAGATACTATAAACTCTAAATTGCATTTTTTTGTAAACTGCTTTGAAGGGATATGTATTGTGAAAAGCGCTATTGAAATAAATGATTACATGACAGGTCAAAGTCAAGTATGGACTTGTTCATAATCATGTCAACTGCATCTGGGCCAAATTTTGTGTTGATTTCTCAAAGCAATCAAAAGTTATGGCATTTGGAAGTGGAACCATGGCAGCCTTTATCAAAAGTCCCAAAACCTCTCTAAACATTTTTGATCCAATCCAGGCGCTCTCCGGCTGTAAAACAGTGTCTCGACCCACCATACCCGAGATCCAGTTTCCATTGTCTGAACTTTCAAATGACGTTGGAAAACACTGCGTCAAGTTCGTGACGCGATCAGATCCCGGAAGTCCTATAGCTTTAGCCAAGCAGCATGTCAATGTCACTCCGTGAGGTTTTTTTTAGGATCTATGCGTCATGTAATGTTGTGTGTGAGCTCGTTTGATTCAAAACAACCTGCTCTAAATAAAGAGGTGCGATTTACTATGGTTTACTAATGTTTCACAAAGTTATAAAGCAAAACGTAACTCAAAAGCCTAATCTGTGTACTGTTTTCGGCGGCGACTTTTTACGGTTTTACGTCAATAAATCGCAGTCGGTTGGTGAGATCGGCCAAATTTAATGACTACCGATCGAGTCATAGAATGTGGTTATCGACCCATACCGATCGGCGGTATATCGATTGGAGCATCCCTAGTTGTCACAGCATTGCTAGGTGTTCTTGGGTGGTTGCCAGGGCATTGCTATAACATTCAATATTGAAACCTGTTGGTGTGGTCAGTAGGTTTGGATGTGGATCTTCTGTTCAGGGCGACGTTGTCCTTGTTGATGATGCGGAGGGCTCCGCCCTCTTTCTGGGCCACAGCGATGGAGGTCTGAGCTACATCCTGTTTGGAGAGATACCTGAGAGAGAGAGAGAGAGAGAGAGAGAGAGAGAGAGAGAGAGAGAGAGAGAGAGAGAGAGAGAGTGAGTGTTAGTCTGAGAACCATAAAGGGAACATCATGGTGCCATTAAAGGAAAGTACAGTATGCTACTGTACAATACTCAGAGCTGATGCTTGTCTAACAGAACAACAAACTGACTCAGTGTAATGTCACGAAATCCTCAAATAAAACTCAAATTAAAAACCTCTTCAACAATAATCTCACATGGTTCAAACCTCATTGAAAACTGATAAATATTGTACTTTAATTTAAGTCAACTTAAAACAATCTTCACATAAACCCATTATAATAAATGTCACATTTACCTGCCCTCCAACATATCAGAGCTCAATCTTTTCTATTGGCCCAGTCAGACCGGTTCAGATTTCTACTAGCCCGGGTAAAATGGACAAAAAGTTATTGTTTTTGACCCATGTGACCTTGTAGACAGTGCTTTAAGATTTTTAAGGTCCAACAGGAAGGATATATACAGAAATTGAATAAAGTTATCAAACACTTCATAGTCTTCACTGCATAAATTATAAATTAAATATAGATTAATCCTTTTTAAAGCTACAAAGTTATTCAGTCAAGAGCAGTGATTTTCTCCTTTTTTTTTGTTCTTTGATTAACAGTAATGACAGACAGTAGCAGTTTATTAGGCTGCTGTCACTTTAAGACATGACACAGATCTGACACGCATTTTCTCACAACTCCTTACGTTATTTTGGCATAATTTTGTGTGTTTTTGTCCGTTCAAGTGCTGTCTGAAGCGGTTTTCTGTGCACATGAGTCGTGTGTGAAACTGTTTTCAACATGTATAATAATAAGAAATTATTCTTGTGCAGTAAATCATCATATTAGAATGATTTCTGAAGGATCATGTGACCCTGAAGACTGGAGTAATGATGCCACAAATTCCGCTTTGATCACAGGAATAAATTCAGCCTTGGTGAGATTAAGAGACTTCTTTCAAAAACATAAAAAAAATCTTACCGACCACAAATATTTGACAGGTAGTGTGTGAATTGGAAAAATAGATTCAAAATAAAATAAACAAAGTAAAAAAAATATATAAAAAACATGCATTCTAAATTAAGTAAGATAAAGGTTCTGTGATTCTGAAGTTGAAATTTTGAAGTGTGGGGGGAAACAAAATAAACAAAAACAGCTTAATTTGATAGACATCCACATGTGAGCTAATCAGATTGAGATGCGCCCACATGTCCCAATCCTCTCCAGCTTTGATAGCGTATGTGTGTCTTCGCTTGCCTGGAGGTGCTGCTGTGCCGTCGCTGTGATTGTGTGAGTTCCTCCAGCAGCAGGATAGGGCTGTGAAACGCTCTTCCACTCTTTCTCACCATCCTCTGCCTCATCGCAGTCAGAGAGCTCCACTCACGCACGAATCGCACAACCTGACACACACACACACACACACACACACACAGATGTGTTTCAAGAAATCTGATGAAACAGTACTTGAAGATCCCGTCACACACACACACACACCCCTACCTGTCTCCTGTTCTCGCTGTGATTGAATTCTGGTGGCAGTTCCTCCCAGTTCTGCAGTCTGATATCCAAGGGAATGAAGTTACAGTGGAGCGGGAGGCCATCCTGTAGAGAGAAACACACACACACACACACACACACACACACAGGCATCAAACTCAGTTCTGATCGTATATACTGAATATTTACTATTTATTTATTATTTTGTTGATGATATAAAATTAACCAACATTGTGAATATGGAGATATTTTAACTGTTTTTATATGAATTTCCTCAAGATTGTGCTAGTGGACTAGTTTCGTGCCAATATTTAGAAATTTCATTTCTGTGAATCAGTTCTTTCAAGCTGCTAGATTCAGTGAATTGGTGCAAAATGATTCAATGATTCATTTGAGTCTTCACTCAGAAGTGTTCACAGAAACCTCTGTGGGGCGTTTGACCGTTTTAAAATGTTTTAGTAAAAGCGTATGTAGGTACAATATTATTTTGTTGCACATAAATAAATTATTTAAAAAAATTATTCAATATTTATGTTTAGTAAATATGCCCAACACTTTTTATTGAACATTCTGATCTCAACGTTTAATCTGGGAAAAAAATAAAGGTAATTTATGAATATATATATATATATATGATAAATATAATTGATTATATATAAATGGATTCAAAAAGATAAAAAAAATAATAATAATAAAAATAAATTACCTGACATGAACTTCAGCTAAAACTAATGAAATATTTAAATAAAACAGATATTATATAAGATCATGAATGTATGAATTTTAAAAAGTGTATATTGGCTGAAAAATATTAATACACTATTCCATAAACCTAATACCTATAATAATTTTTCAATTTAGTTAAAAAATTAAATTAAAAAAATATTGAAACAAATCCAATTATATAAAAAAAGCATATATATATATATATATATATATATATATATATATATATATATATATATATATATATACATATACACACACATATACATATATATGCTTTTTTTTAAAATAACAATATGATTCACAGCGCAGCTGAAACTCATGAAAAGGATAGGAAAAAAAGAACGATTTTAATTAAACAGATTTATAGTTTTAAGTTACTTTTAGACTGAGCAGTATTTCTACACTATACCACAAATCTAATACCTATTATTATTATGGCAAAATATTTACAGAAAAATTAGTAACTATGAATTTTTTTTTAGTCAGTACAGTAGTTAGAGAATATAAAAACTTCAGCATGGCCGTTTCTTTAAGTGAGAAATAACAAATATGAAGAAACACCTAAAGGTCATCGCTCAAGGTCATGATGACAGGAAGCTGTGGTCGACCAAGCAGAGACGTTCCTTAAAGAGCTGCCAATCACAAATATGGACATAATAGGCACCTGTCCAGTTCTCATACACCAGCTGGACCGCCATCCTCCAACGTCTGTCCACAGGGAACCACTAGGCCCTTTAGAAAATATTACATTTCCAGCCCACGGCAGGCCTCTTTTCCAGCTCTGCCTCTGTCTTCTTACGAAACTCCACCATTCATCACTGCTCAGCTGAAATCGCCTCAGGAAAAGCTCTTATTAAAAACGAACCAGGATAATATTTCTCAATCAAAGTCAATTAGGGGCCCCCTGCTTATATCTGCTTCCATTTAATACAGTTGCAGAGAACTATAAGAATCCCAGCGTTACGCTGTACAAACGAGGACTGTGCGATTTCAACACTTTATTTGCCCTCAGATTAACACTGGAATCCCTGGTCATCCAAGCGTGTGTTCAGGACTCTGGAACAAAATAATATTTAAGGCCGTTTTCACACTAGAGCTCCTGGTGCAGGTCTGAGTGAGTTAAGTATGAAAGAAATCTGGATGAATTCGCAGAATTGAAGTGTTTCTGACAAAGTTGTACAATAAATATATTTTTATGCCTTGCATACTTAAACATTTGGTTTTCTAGGACATTTGGTTGTGAATTCTGTAAAATTATTGGCTAACATAATTTTTGTCAAAAGAATCCGGTAGTTTCAGTTTTCATTTTAAATCAGTTTGTTTTCAAGTTTGCTGTTTATACTAAATGTTATTTATAATGAAAGTCACTATACTGTAATTTATCTTCATTTTATACTTATATTTTTAATTCCTGTTCTGAATATTGTTAAACTAAAGAATTTTTTTGTGAAGTTTAACTAAAATACATGATTATTGTTTTTATGGTTGCAAGGGTTTTGTTTTATTTAACAGTATTTTACATTATTTCTGAGCGTAATGATCACCAGATCCTCCCGTCAACCCTCATGACGAAGGGCATCTCAAGAACTGCACTCCAGTGGTTCAAGTCTTACCTCTCAAGTCGGTTCTTCAGAGTGTCGTGGACGGGCGAGTTGTCTAAGTTGCAACATCTAGCTACTGGGGTGCCTCAGGGCTCAGTGCTTGGACCACTTCTCTTCTTCTCTCATTACTAGGATCTGTCATTTAGAAACATGGCTTTTCCTGTCACTGCTACACTGATGAGACAAAACTCTATCTCTCATGATCCAATGGTAGCTGCTCGCATCTCTGCCTGCCTGACAGACACTTTTGACTGGATGAAGGACCATCACCTTCAACTCAACCTTGCGAAGACAGAACTGCTTGAGGTCTCAGCCAACTCACTTCATCACAACTACTTCTTTCAGCTAGGTTCATCAACCATAACTCCATCCAGGTCAGCCAGGAACCTTGGAGTTGTGATTGATGATCAGTTAAACTTCACAGACCACATTGCTAGAACTGCCTGGTCCTATATATATATATATATATATATATATATATATATATATATATATATATATATATATATATATATATATATAGTGTGTGTGTGCGCATCTATGAGTTTCTATAATTATATAAATTATTGTACATTTGTTTTAAATTTATATTATTTTAAAAATATTATCAAAAATGCTTATTCTTTTTTAAAATAAAATGTTATTTTTTAATATAGTATTCAATAATATACAGTGTGTAAAAATTTTCATTTACATTTTTTATTATACTGTTACATTATAAATAAAAAATTAAGAATAGTAATTTTCTAAATAAAAAGTAATATCTTTTAAAATAGTAGAAAATTTAAATCATTTTTTTTTATATATAAAAATAATATAATAATAAATAAAAAATGTGTTGGGGCCAGTGAAAATGTTGGCAGGCCAAGTATAAATCTGAACTCTTCGCTCAACAGAGACAGCAGAAAACATCTTTACTCTTTACTCATCTTTACTTTATTCTAATCCTTACTAAAAAATCCTAACTACTGAAGGCAACTAGTTTATCTAGTTTTTTTTGCAATGCTTTAAAATGGATGAATATAAGCTGTTCATTCAAACAGTCTAAAAGTAACTTACAACTGTTAGTACGCTT
>NC_139968.1:25479526-25539526 GCF_963993115.1 Abramis brama | reverse complement strand
ATTTTTGTTAAAAACATCTAGTTTAATATAATATGATATAATATAATATATTATTATTAGTGCTGTCAGTTAAACGCGTTATTAACGCCGTCCATTTTTTTATCGCGAGATTAACGTTCTTTTTGGCCTAGCAAACTTTGTAGTTTTTTTCACATGCCGTTGCAACAACTAGTAACGTTGGAAAAATTACACCACACCAGATCTAGGTAGACCGTAAACAAAACAACAGGCACGCCGCACACACTTGGTTTGGCTTGCGAGCCGGCCAAAGAGTAGTAGGCTAACGCTACATTTTGAGTGGATGGCGAGCGCGAGACGCCGAAATGGATGCCAATAAGATTCTGAATGGAAAGTTTACTTTTAAAAAGTTGCCAAATGGTTCCATGATCTGTGTGTTTTGTCGTTGTGAACTGAGCTATCATCGCAGCACGTCCAGTCTGAAATACCACTTGATGGCCAAGCACACACACAGCTGATGCGAATTCTCTGATGCGATTATTTGCTCCAAGTGAGAATGTTAGTGTGAAATTGAACACTACAGTATATGCCAATGTTGTTTTCAATAAAAAAAACATTTGTACAAAGCAAGCCGATCCACTTTTCCATGTGGATCATTAAAATAAGAAAAAAAATAATGGGACAAAAAGAAATCAAGGGACATTTAGAATAGATAAAAATGTGCGATTAATTGCGAGTTAACTATGACATTAATGCGATTAATCGCGATTAAATATTTTAATCGTTTGATAGCACTAATTATTATATAATATAATAAAAAAAGTATTAAATATTAGTATAAATTATACATTTTTGAAAACTTGTGACTGCAGATCTATAAAAGTAGGAGGCAAATAGCTAAATGCCACTTCACTATAGTCTAAAAATACAAAATAACGATAATAATAATAATGCTAACTCACAACAACAATAAAACACTCACATATTTTGTAAAAGAAATCTAGTTATAGATGCAGTTTTTAGAAAAGAAAAATCACATGAATAAAGAGGAAGAACATTTTTAGAAATAATTTTTTCCCCATTTATATATTTTTAAAATATATAAATTTTAAAATTATAAATATTACACACACCTTAGCAAAGCTATGGCATCATGGTTTTTGCATGGCACCACTCATATTTTTCTATAAAAATTTAGTTATAGATGCAGTTTTTAGAAGAGATATTAATGAAAAAAGAGAAAGATTATAATAAAGAAAATGTATATAAAAAATATATGTATACATAAAAAAAACAATTACACATATATATATATATATATATATATATATATATATATATATATATATATATATATATATATATATATATATACACACACATTTAAATGTTATTATTATTACTATTACTTATTACTATTATTATTATTATTATTATAATTAACAGGTTTCAAGTCCTCTTTCATTAAATGATAAAAGAGCAGTGAGAGAATTAACTTTTTTTGGTGTTCCACGAAAGAAAAAGTCATGCAGGTTTAGATTGACATGAGGATGAATAAATCATCACAATTTTCTCTTTTAGCTAAACTATTCTTTTAAAGAACAAAGACAACATATCATAAACGGTGTGTTTTAATTGAATGCGTGTCCAGATTGTGGCTTTCAAACACACACAGAGATGTACATGTGCAATAAGACAGTAGCAGCTGGCCTGGTATGTGCTTATATCTCTGTTTGATTTTGCATCACCAGGCTGTTGTCAGAGGACAGGCTGACGATCTGATCGATGGCATTAAAGTTGATGGCGAAAACAAAGCTTACGAAGATTTCACAAACTTTTCCAGTGGTGACGCTGAACGAAAGCGGCATTCTTGATTTGACAGGTGCCAAAATCCATTCCGCCTCGCCTTGGCCGTGATAATGAGTAATTTTCAATCTGATCTATTTCTGTCGTTCACCGTGCACGCCTCCTTTTTAGTCTTCAAGACATTTCTGCCTGTTGTTCTTTCATATTTGGATTCTCTTGGAACTTCTGCGACAGAGAGGAAGGAAGGTTTCGACATTGCTTTACTAAGGATCAGGGCCTTGGATCTGCCGTGCCTTTATAAAGCCGATCAAATACGAAAGGGGTCCAAAAGTCTGAGACTTAAACTGAAAATCTGGGGTTCAAAATCTAATTTAAACCTAGAAATAAACAAGGTTTTAGGATTTGAGTGCTGCTGTCACTAAAACAAAAGCTAAACGCAAATCTAAGACAATTAAACTCTTAAAATAGTTGAACTTTAACAACACAACTTTCCTCAACAAGCCACAAAATTTGAGGCTTTATCCACGTCAGTAGCACGAATGAGTTAAGCACATACTGTAAGATAAAACTGACTAATGTAAACACATATGGACATGGTATGTGTGTAGATATCACCTTTCTGCACATTTCGTGGACTTTCACACATCTCACAGCGTAGCAGCAGTCCGCTGTTAGAGAACGTACATGCCGAACAGTTCCACTTCTGATTGTGGAGCGGAGCCTGCAGTCCCGCTGAGAGCCTGCGGGGGGCGCACAAGGGGCTCTTCTTACCCCCGCGTCGTGACAAGGGGCTAACCTGCCTAAAGCGCTTCACCTGCGGGGAAAAATCCTCCCCCTGGTCGGCCTTCAAATCAGAGCTCTGGATCTCCGGTGTCTGGATAGGCTCCGCCCCCTTTGGTAATTTGGGAAGGGGAGATCCGTCGGAGGCTGAATCCCCAGTTCGTTTCCTCTTCTTTTCTTTGTTCGCAGAGGGGGAAAAGAATGATCGGATGTCGTGCTGCTTGTCCCTTTCAAACTGTGGCGGATGGGAAGAAAAGAAAAAAAAAGCACTTTTTGTGACACACAAAGTGAAACTTCATCTCATGACAGCAAAGTGACGAAACCACAGACACTTATGAAAGAAAAGCACTTTGTGAGGTTCAGGTTTCCACGATTGGAAGCCTAGTCATGTTTAGGGATGTCAAAAGTACCAGTTCTGTCACTAACAATGTCGATTCCATCAACGATAATGAAAACAATGAATGTTAATTTTCATGTACAGTGAGGAAAATAAGTATTTGAACACCCTGCTATTTTGCAAGTTCTCCCACTTAGAAATCATGGAGGGGTCTGAAATTGTCATCGTAGGTGCATGTCCACTGTGAGAGACATAATCTAAAAAAAAAAAATCCAGAAATCACAATGTATGATTTTTTAACTATTTATTTGTATGATACAGCTGCAAATAAGTATTTGAACACCTGAGAAAATCAATGTTAATATTTGGTACAGTAGCCTTTGTTTGCAATTACAGAGGTCAAACGTTTCCTGTAGTTTTTCACCAGGTTTGCACACACTGCAGGAGGGATTTTGGCCCACTCCTCCACACAGATCTTCTCTAGATCAGTCAGGTTTCTGGGCTGTCGCTGAGAAACACGGAGTTTGAGCTCCCTCCAAAGATTCTCTATTGGGTTTAGGTCTGGAGACTGGCTAGGCCACGCCAGAACCTTGATATGCTTCTTACAGAGCCACTCCTTGGTTATCCTGGCTGTGTGCTTCATTGTCATGTTGGAAGACCCAGCCTCGACCCATCTTCAATGCTCTAACTGAGGGAAGGAGGTTGTTCCCCAAAATCTCGCAATACATGGCCCCGGTCATCCTCTCCTTAATACAGTGCAGTCGCCCTGTCCCATGTGCAGAAAAACACCCCCAAAGCATGATGCTACCACCCCCATGCTTCACAGTAGGGATGGTGTTCTTGGGATGGTACTCATCATTCTTCTTCCTCCAAACACGTTTAGTGGAATTATGACCAAAAAGTTCTATTTTGGTCTCATCTGACCACATGACTTTCTCCCATGACTCCTCTGGATCATCCAAATGGTCATTGGCAAACTTAAGACGGGCCTTGACATGTGCTGGTTTAAGCAGGGGAACCTTCCGTGCCATGCATGATTTCAAACCATGACGTCTTAGTGTATTACCAACAGTAACCTTGGAAACGGTGGTCCCAGCTCTTTTCAGGTCATTGACCAGCTCCTCCCGTGTAGTTCTTGGCTGATTTCTCACCTTTCTTAGGATCATTGAGACCCCACGAGGTGAGATCTTGCATGGAGCCCCAGTCCGAGGGAGATTGACAGTCATGTTTAGCTTCTTCCATTTTCTAATGATTGCTCCAACAGTGGATCTTTTTTCACCAAGCTGCTTGGCAATTTCCCCGTAGCCCTTTCCAGCCTTGTGGAGGTGTACAATTTTGTCTCTAGTGTCTTTGGACAGCTCTTTGGTCTTGGCCATGTTAGTAGTTGGATTCTTACTGATTGTATGGGGTGGACAGGTGTCTTTATGCAGCTAACGACCTCAAACAGGTGCATCTAATTTAGGATAATAAATGGAGTGGAGGTGGACATTTTAAAGGCAGACTAACAGGTCTTTGAGGGTCAGAATTCTAGCTGATAGACAGGTGTTCAAATACTTATTTGCAGCTGTATCATACAAATAAATAGTTAAAAAAATCATATATTGTGATTTCTGGATTTTTTTTTTTAGATTATGTCTCTCACAGTGGACATGCACCTACGATGACAATTTCAGACCCCTCCATGATTTCCAAGTGGGAGAACTTGCAAAATAGCAGGGTGTTCAAATACTTATTTTCCTCACTGTATATATTAAAATTTTTGCATAAAGCATATTCTTATTTGCTGTGTTAATGGTATCATTACAACCCTAGTCACTTTTACGTTTAATTTGTGGCGATGACAATTTTTACGTACGTGAGAGAAGAAAATTCCGTCTTTGTCGTCCTCAGAATCACCCTTCACGGTCTCGCTTGGCGTCCATGCCTGAGCGAAGTTCAGAAAGTCCCATTTCTCTTGGTCTCCCACCTCAGCCTTCAAATATTCTTTCTTTCCATTCAGAGCGCTGCCCGTAACCGTTTCCTGTCCAATATCATTTGTAAGAATCTCAGCAAATGAAAGCAAATTTTCCCAAACAAGCCCTTATTTTACACTCCAAAGCTTACAGTAGATATTGTGTTTCCTCTTTATTTAGTCCTAAGACATTATATATTGATCATTTTAAGAGCAATTTGGCAAGTCTGGAAACTAAGTTTCCACCAATTTAAAAGTGTACATTTAAAAGTGTACATTTTCCTTAACTGAAGCTTAGAGACCGGCGATCTACCTTTCTGTTGAGCATGGACCACATGACCGTGTCAAAGGTTCCTTTGGCGATGAGGTAGTGGATGTGTACGGTCGTGGTCTGTCCTATACGATGTGCTCTGTCCTCTGCTTGTTTGATCTGTCCTGGGTTCCAGTAGAGTTCGGCAAAGACCACGTGAGACGCTGCCGTAAATGTCAAACCCTGAGCGCAAGTGGATACATCATACAGTATTAGAGCAATATTTGCATGTCATTCAAAAATATGAACGCTTTAGAGTATTATGAGGTTGCGTGAAGAATAAAGAAGAACAGTGCAATGGTTACGAGATTGAGGTGTTACGAGGTTGCGTGAAACATTACGGACGTTTATGAGGTTTTGCAAAGTTGCGTGAAATGTTGTGAACATCAGTGTGAAGTATAAATGAAGTTACGAAGTTACGGTGTATTGAGGCTGTGTGAAGTACAAAGTACAGAGTTCACGATGTCAGGGTGTTAGGAGGATGTGACATACAAACAGGAACATTACAATGTTTAGGGCGTTAAGGTGTTACTTTTTGCGCTAAGTATAAAGAACAGTAAAAAGTATACAATGTTGAATGTTACTTTGTGACATATAAAGGGGAGCATTACATTTGTCTGAGGCTGTGTGATGTACAAACGGGAACATTACAGCGTTTACACTTAAGGTGTTACAAGTTTGCATTGATTATAAAGAAGAACCGTGCAATGTATGCAATGTTGAATGTTGCAAGACTTTGTAACATAAAGGGGGGCATTACAATTTGTCCGAAGTTGGGGTGTTACAAGGTTGAGTGAAGTGTAAATAATAAAAGACTAGGTTGACAACGTTGTTTTAAGTTTAAAAAAATGACAATACAATGTTTTCAAGTTTGAGTGTTACGTGGTTGTGTGATGTACTCTATAGAGGAATGTTAAAATGATTACAAGGTTGAGTGTTGTGATGTTGTGACATTACTATTAAGGAATGTTACAATGTTTACGAGGTGGAGATGTTACAAGGCTGTGTGAAGCATGTCAAACGTACTTACAATGATAACAAGGTTGAGAGTTACAAGGTTGTATGACATACTGTATAGATGAATGTTACAATGTTTACGAGGTGGAGGTGGATGAGGATACTATGCATCCTGATAAAGTTCCCTTGGCCTTTGGAATTAAAATAGCCCCACATCATCACATAGCCTTCACCATACCTAGAGATTGGCATGGAGTACTTTCCATAAGATCATCTCTCAATGCAAATGAAACCAGCTATTAGGCTAACTGAAATAAAACCATGCCAATCTCTAGGTATGGTGAAGGCTATGTGATGATGTGGGGCTATTTTAATTCCAAAGGCCAAGGGAACTTTATCAGGATGCATAGTATCCTGGATCCATGAAGTAACTGGCCTTTTAAAAATAAAAATCTGCCTGCCTCTCTGGGAATTTAACATAGGGCTGTCCAGACTTATGCACCCTGTATTTTAAGGAAGAACATTTATTTATTTACGATACATTATTCATTCACAAAGAAAATTGGTGTCCTTAAAGGTTGGATTTTTCCTAATTTTTTTAATTAAGGCAATAAGTTCAATTTCCAAAAGATGATTTTTTATTCCTCTTTTTAGTCAACTTTAGCATGGGTGTCTAAACTTATGCATAGCACTGTACAATGATTATGAGGTTGAGGTGTTACGAACTTGTGTGAAATATAAAGAGGAACAGTGCGATTACAAGGTTGTGTGACGATTTACAAACAACAGTACAATGTTCATGAAGTTGAGGTGTTACAACATTGTTTATAAGGTTGAGTCCTCAGTACCTGTCCAGCTGCCTGTATACTTAGTATGGCCACACGCGTGCCTGGATCGTTTTGAAAACGATGCACCAGTTGAATCCTCTCTGCAGAAGGAACGCTGCCATCGATGCGGATATAACTTGCCTGGAAAAAAATGCGGAAAATAGACAGTCTAAAGTAAATTTTGATTTTAAACATTTTTTAATTCTCTTTTTATGTGTAAAAGCTTTTTAATGAAGGAAAAAGCAACTCAAAGCATTGTAAGGAGTATGAAAACCCTTCATAACTATCGATCAGTGCCATAAAGACTGAGTTTTGCAGATCTGTGGTTGTTCAGAGAACATTAGCGCACTCAAGTCAAAACTTATCAGCAAAGACATCCAGAGTTGGCAACTTTTTAGTGCGTTTCAAGTACATTTTGGGCATTATCATCTTCCTACCATCATCTGACAGCTGTAAAACACAGGTGAAGCGGTGTACAACACCTTTTTCTCTCTCCGCCTGGCAGAACTTCAGAACTTTTCTCACCCGTGTTAATTTTAGCTTCCTGCCTAACATTTCTTCCCATCTCTCGCTCGGATTGCAAGGAGCGTGACAGGTGTGAGAACGCAGGGAGCGCATAAGCTGCCCCGTTCGCATGTGATCACACCTGCTGGTGCGAGGCCCCCCTCTTCCCCATAAGATTCATAAGCACCAATTAACGGCATGATGACTAAAAAAAGGAAGAAAATCTTCACAGTGTCTGGGATCAAACGTCTGGTCAGAGAGCAGCGAAACAAGAAAGTGAGAGAGATGGAGGAAAAGGGAGGGGGCCGGGGGTCTAAAAGAAGAAGAAATTGACAAAACAAGCTCTCATTAAAACAGTGAGATATCTGTGAAGTCACCGTGTCGGCAACCAGGCGCGCTCTTTAGGGTGCAAAGTGTTTTTAGCGTGCCGCTGTGTGAACAGGGACAAAAAGAACGGATAGCGGTAAAAGATGAATCAACAGCTCTGATGAAATGTCTGTTAGTTCAAACCAAAGTTTATGATGGTTTTGTCAGACCTGGATCAATATTCTGGATCAGAATTTGAGTACTTGATCAATCTGATTTGTAAATGAAGCATTCAGACCGTTTTGTGAACTGGACCAACTGATTCAATCTAAAGATCTAAGCCAAATAATAGAGCAAAACTATGGAAATTTCAATAAACCATAGTTTTTATTTCCATGATGTTTCCATAACCTTATCAATTTAATTAATTTCCATGAATTTTCAAGAATTTGAAATCACTTTTTAACTCTAGTTGAAAAAAACCCCAAAACACTCTTAAAGGGATACTCCACTTTTTTTGGAAATAGGCTCATTTTACAACAGTTGAGTTTTACCGTTTTCGAATCCATTCAGCCGAACTCCGGGTCTGGCGGTAGCACTTTTAGCATAGCTTAGCATAGATCATTGAATCGGACAGGACCATTAGCATCTCTCTCAAAAAAATGACCAAAGAGTTTCGATATTTTTCCTATTTAAAACTTGACTCTTCTGTAGTTACATCGTGTACTAAGACCGACAGAAAATGAAAAGTTGCGATTTTCTAGGCTGATATGGCTAGGAACTATACTCTCATTCCTGCGTAATAATCAAGAAACTTTGCTGCCGTACCATGAGTCCAGCAGATGTAATGATATGACGCAGCGCAGTCAAGTTTTAAATAGGAAAAATATCTAAACTCTTTGGTAATTTTTTTGAGAGAGATGCTAATGGTCCTGTCCGATTCAATGATCTATGCTAAGCTATGCTAAAAGTGGTACCGCCAGACCCGGAGTTCGGCTGAATGGATTCGAAAACGGTTAAACTCAACTGTTTAACTCTGGGGGAGTTGTAAAATGAGCCTATTTCCAAAAAAAGTGGACTATCCCTTTAATGTTTGATTTACAAATCAGACTAATCAGGTTCTCGAACTCAACTCAATTTTAATGGAAATATTACTGAATCACTTGATCCAGTTCACAAAACAAATCTAAATGATTCATTTCCAACCGGACAGATCTGGTTCTCGAACTCAACTCACTTTTTAACAACACAAAAAAATACTGATTTGTTTGATCCAGTTCACAAAATCAGTACGATTAATTTACAAGTCTATCTAATCAGGTTCTCAAATTCAACTCACTGACTCAAACACAAAATTAGTGTTTAATTCATGAATCAAACATCGTTACTCCAAGAACTCTAATGAAAGTTTTTATTAAACTTTTATGAATCTTTCTAATAGCACAATATTCGAAATTTCTCTAATATTGTTCATCAGAATATAGAAAGTCATTTAGCTTTAGAACAACAGGCGATGACAGAATGATGACAGAATTGACGTTTTTGCATGAATTTTTTTTTAAATGTAACTAAACTAGTAGTTCACACAAATTCACCTGATTGACAGCAAGACTCTGACCCATTCTTTTGCTGCAAGAATGAACCAGTGCCCTACTGAAGGAATGTGTTAAAGCAAAGAATGAACTCTACCCAGGGAATCAACACGCTCTCCTTCACCTCCTTTAGTCCTGTCAAGCCCTTTCATACTGTGTTTTTTCCACAAAAACACTTTTTTTTCTCTCATTCAGCTCACACACACACACACACACAAATACACACCTCTCTTTCTCTCTCTGAATGGGTCAGTGTGTGTGTGTTGGGGCGGTGGTGTGACAGGCTTTGCTGCTGGCTGATTTAATGAACAGTGTTGAGGTGCTGACATACTTTTGCTTTCACTGGAGTCTCAGCGCGCGCACACCCCCCACCCCCCCCACCCCACACACGCACACACACACACACACACACACACACACACACACACACACACACACACACACACACACACACACACACCCACCCACACACACACACCTTGGCCTCGATGACAGCCTCGGTACATGCCTGCAGCATGCTGAGATGATGAGCAAAGACCAGAAACTTCAGCTGTTCGGTCTCCAGCATCATCTTTATATAGTCCTTCACCGCTCCGGCCTGAGAGAGACGGAAAGAAGTAATAAAGAAATTTAGAATAAAGAAGTAAAACACATCGTGATCCAGCCAGGAAATGCAATTTAGGAATTCCAAATAATATGTCACAAAATTAATTTTAAAATGCATAATTTATATACACAACCGTTCAAATGTTTGGGGTCGGTATGATTTTTTTTTTCTGCTCACCAAATCTACATTTATTTGACCAAAAATACAGTAAAAAAATAGTAATATTGTGAAATACTATTACTATTTAAAATAACCGTTTTCTATTATAACTTATTTTGAAAGGTAATTTCTTCCTGTGATTTCCCTGTGAATTTTCAGCAACATTACTCATTACATTACAGTCATCAGCATCACAAGATCCTTCAGGAATCATTATAAAATGCTGATTTGCTGCTCAAGAAACGTTTATTTTTATTATCAATTCTGAAAACAGTTGTGCTGTTCAATATCTTTGTGGAAACCATGATTAATTTTATTCTTTGATAAATAGAAAGTTAAAGAATTCAAGTCAAAAGAACAGCATTTACTTGAAATAGAAATCTTTTATAACATTATAAATGTGTGCTTGTCTGTGTGTGTGTGTGTGTGTAAAAAAAAAAAATCCAGCCCACCCTAGCAACCGCATAGCAATGCCCTGGCAACCTTCCTCGCAGCTTCTGTAAAAATCTATAAGACATTGGTGTCTTTTACAATATTGCAGTTGCCACGTTTCATAAATAAAACATGCTATCTGTGATTTACCACATTTAAAGAGGTTCTGTTCTACCAGTTTAATCTCAATCTCCTTTTATCCTCCGATATCTGCTTTTCCCTCTCCAAAAAAATCCTCTTAAATCCCTAAACTTTAAGATGAACTTGAGCTAATGCCCGTTATGTCTAGCGTAGTTGTTAAATGAACAGCGTATCGAGTCATTTGCCGCAAGCCAGTCCTCTTTTCCTGAGTTTCAAAGCTGCGCTCCAATTTCTCATTACTGGAGTTTTGCCTTTTTAATATCGCCTAATTGGCGCCCAAAACTGCCTGTGAAGGAGCGCAAAGGCTTTTTTTTTACAGCCTCAAGTGTGCGTGTGCGCATGGTGGCTCCGGCTCACTCATTTTCACTTGGCAAAAACAGCGATTTCAAAAAGTGACACCATTCCTGACGCCGCACATTTCTGCCCTGAGAGAGCGAGAGGATATCATCTCAGCGGCAAACAATAAATGAAAGAACGAGGAGGACAAGAGCAGCAGGGACCAGAACACACGGGTTTGACAAATTAAAAAAAAAACACACACGGTGGCACGTCGGGGACACACACTGCTTTCACACGCGGGCTGGTTTGATGCACACACACACACGGTGGAAAGCTTCATTCAAGACACACGCTGTGCTCAGGAGGACGATATAAAGTGGTTGTAGTTTGAGAAGAAAGAACGTCCAAAACTCCTGGCGGAAAGCAAACGTGTTGGTAGAGCCTGCTTTTCATGACAAAACTGTGCGAAGTCACTTTCCTGTGACGTTTAAGTTCATCCGAGTGATGCAAAAATCACAAAAAGTTACTGCAGGTCTCGCCTGGAGCTCATAAAAACACCTTGTTAAATCTCGGAAACAGCGAGATCTGCAGGAAAAGATGTCGGGCAATCAAAAAGGTCAGCATTAAGGTCGGCTCAGCGCTGGACCGGCCCCCCTGGAGCTCGTTCCCATGGCAATGCCGCGGTGTTTGATGTGGAGAACAGAAGGGCCGGTTGCCATGGTGGTCGTTAGCGGCGATATCACGCTGTCCCTCATCGTTAGAGGGAACGAGAGAGAGGGAAACTCACTGCAGATGGCCGTTATTCTGATGGCATTCAGAAAAAGAGCTGAAGCTGAAACGAGGGCTGACGTCCTTTTCCATTTACACAGAAACTGAAAAACAGGTCCGATGTAGATCTAGTGCATTAGTGTTTTGTTTTAAAGGAAGGTTTGTTGAGGAGAGGAGTGATGTTACTTTTTAGGTGATTAGACTTTCGGCTGATGGATGATACATTTCATAATTTTACACTGAAGGAGGGACCCAAGCCATAGTAATGAGAATTGGAGAGAAATGTGTTTAGTTGTTTTTGTTAAAAAAATCTGTACTATCTGTATGTAAAAAAAATATTCCTTATTTTTTACCCCTTCTCATTTTGGGGTGAAGCTGAAATGTGTTTATTACAGGTTTTATGAGAGTCAGACATTTAAAACAAAAGAAAAAAACGATACGGTTGATCTATCCCACACTTAAAGGAGTGTTTTGAAGCCCAAAGGAACAAAATACTCTTATACAACCCTGTAAAAATGCAAAAAATGCACAGAAATTCATACAACGTCAAAATCCACAACCATTTTAGACAATTAGGGCGACGTGGAATGAGAAATAAACATCTTGAGGATTTTGCACACGCTTTACCTTGGCAACGGCGGTCTGCTTATACATGTGTGTGATGAGACTCATCACCTCCACAAACTGATTCTCACTCTCAGAGCTCATCAGTTTCTCCCACTGCTCAAAACTAGCACTCGCTTCCTGTGAGAAAGAGAGAGAGAGAGAGAGAGAGAGAGAGAATCTATAAAGGGCAGCACAATTAATGATATCGTAAACTGTCCTACTTTCCCCGTGTTTGGCAAAAAGCAGCAAGAAAAATAGAAAATAAAGAAATATGAAGTGTGAACGAGAGAAAGTGAGGGGTAGAGGGAGCGAGAGGAAGGAGACACAATTCCCTGAAGTTGCAGAACGACTCCTTGGGTCATGTGACCTGCCCAATTATAGCACTACAGTGACAGCAGCAGTGGAAGATGGAAACACAGCGTACCGGCACCATAAATCTCCTGCGCGCACACACACCGAGTCCTGCTCTGCCTGCCCCTAAAACAAATGCAGATCCTCTCCGTCTCCTTTCACACAAACACTGCACTACCCGAGAGGTGCTGCCAGGGTTTGGACATCAGACTGACAGGAAGTCAAGCAGTGAATGAAGGAAACAGAGTATGTGAAAGACACACAACCATTATTCACCCCAGGGCTCTTTTATAAGCTTCACAATGTATAACTTGACAATAATAATGAGGTGACAAATGTAAAGATAGATAGATAGATAGATAGATAGATAGATAGATAGATAGATAGATAGAAAATCAATATATGATTTTTTAACTATTTATTTGTATGATACAGCTGCAAATAAGTATTTGAACACCTGTCTATCAGCTAGAATTCTGACCCTCAAAGACCTGTTAGTCTGCCTTTAAAATGTCCACCTCCACTCCATTTATTATCCTAAATTAGATGCACCTGTTTGAGGTCGTTAGCTGCATAAAGACACCTGTCCACCCCATACAATCAGTAAGAATCCAACTACTAACATGGCCAAGACCAAAGAGCTGTCCAAAGACACTAGAGACAAAATTGTACACCTCCACAAGGCTGGAAAGGGCTACGGGGAAATTGCCAAGCAGCTTGGTGAAAAAAGGTCCACTGTTGGAGCAATCATTAGAAAATGGAAGAAGCTAAACATGACTGTCAATCTCCCTCGGACTGGGGCTCCATGCAAGATCTCACCTCGTGGGGTCTCAATGATCCTAAGAAAGGTGAGAAATCAGCCCAGAATTACACGGGAGGAGCTGGTCAATGACCTGAAAAGAGCTGGGACCACCGTTTCCAAGGTTACTGTTGGTAATACACTAAGACGTCATGGTTTGAAATCATGCATGGCACGGAAGGTTCCCCTGCTTAAACCAGCACATGTCAAGGCCCGTCTTAAGTTTGCCAATGACCATTTGGATGATCCAGAGGAGTCATGGGAGAAAGTCATGTGGTCAGATGAGACCAAAATAGAACTTTTTGGTCATAATTCCACTAAACGTGTTTGGAGGAAGAAGAATGATGAGTACCATCCCAAGAACACCATCCCTACTGTGAAGCATGGGGGTGGTAGCATCATGCTTTGTTTTTCTGCACATGGGACAGGGCGACTGCACTGTATTAAGGAGAGGATGACCGGGGCCATGTATTGCGAGATTTTGGGGAACAACCTCCTTCCCTCAGTTAGAGCATTGAAGATGGGTCGAGGCTGGGTCTTCCAACATGACAATGACCCGAAGCACACAGCCAGGATAACCAAGGAGTGGCTCTGTAAGAAGCATATCAAGGTTCTGGCGTGGCCTAGCCAGTCTCCAGACCTAAACCCAATAGAGAATCTTTGGAGGGAGCTCAAACTCCGTGTTTCTCAGCGACAGCCCAGAAACCTGACTGATCTAGAGAAGATCTGTGTGGAGGAGTGGGCCAAAATCCCTCCTGCAGTGTGTGCAAACCTGGTGAAAAACTACAGGAAACGTTTGACCTCTGTGATTGCAAACAAAGGCTACTGTACCAAATATTAACATTGATTTTCTCAGGTGTTCAAATACTTATTTGCAGCTGTATCATACAAATAAATAGTTAAAAAATCATATATTGTGATTTCTGGATTATTTTTTTTTAGATTATGTCTCTCACAGTGGACATGCACCTACGATGACAATTTCAGACCCCTCCATGATTTCTAAGTGGGAGAACTTGCAAAATAGCAGGGCGTTCAAATACTTATTTTCCTCACTGTAGATAGATAGATAGATAGATAGATAGATAGATAGATAGATAGATAGATAGACAGACAGACAGACAGATAGATAGACAGATAGAAATATAGATAGAGAGGATAGACAATGTCGATACAACAGAAAGACAGACAGATACTATAGACAGAAAGACAGACAGATAGACAGACAGATAGATAGATAGACAGACAGAAAGACAGACAGATAGATATATAGACAGACAGACAGACACTGTCGATACAACAGAAAGACAGATAGATAGATACTATAGACAGACAGACAGACAGATAGACAGATAGATAGATAGACAGATAGATAGATGGATAGATAGATACTGTCAATCCTACAGACAGAACAGAGATAGATAGATAAACAAATAACAAAATAAACAACATTACACAAAAAAAGGCTGTTTTAAATAACCCAATGCATGATTGCTGAACAGCTAGTGTGTTTGTAAATATAAATGCATAAATTCGGCTGTAAGGGTCAGCTAGCAAACGAGTCACAGGGTGCGTGTTTGCTCGGCCCAACTGTTCGTTAAGACACAGGTCGTTAATTTTAAAAGTGATCTGGTGAGATTTGGGTAATGATGGTAGCTGAAGTTGAACATCTGTCCCCTGGATCAGTGTGTGTGTGTGTGTGTGTTTGAGAGAGAGAGTGTGCTGACAGCAGATGATTTATGAGGTCCTACAGCAGGTGAGCTGCTCTTTGTGTTTCTGAAATCTGACACACACACTCAAAACTTGCTGTACAAGCACTCCTGCCCACACACACTCATTACTTGGAGAGAGAGACAGCGAGAGAGACAGACAGACAAAATAATCGCAAGGAAAAGAGAGAGGCAGCAAGATGCATAGAGGGAAAAAAAAAACGTCTTTATCTCCAGCCAGACTGAAGGATTCTCACACATTGCCGCCCTGGTCCACAGAAAGTTCACGTGAAAATGAAATAACGGAGGAACAAGCACCTCTGACATTTTTTTTTTAGACGACACAGCAATTATAAGCCGAGTCCCGCTAAACGCGACGGCTCGGAACAGAATGTGATGATTACTAACGTCCATTCCTCTTTGAATAACATGCTGGCATCTTGTTCGGCTGCCAAAGAAGGAAAAAAAAGATGTGGAAATAAAAGAGAGTGATCAGAGACAAGTGAGATGAAATGATAATTTGTGTTAATCGGATACTATTGCCTAGCAACAGGCACGGGGCGGTTGTACTGGGGTAAATCACTATATTTATCTGCTATTGTTCTGTTAGTTCAGAGCAAGTGATGGAAAAAAGTGTAAAGGAGAAAGAGAGAGAGACAGCAGAAAAACTACTTGGAATGGATGATATCAATGCCATTTCTAATGTAAGAAACTGCTAATTGTATTTGTTTGTTCTTTCGCCTGTTGTTTTTTAATGTAACCTTTGTTGTTTTTCGAACTATTTTTAGATTAAAATTAATGTATACATAAAAAACGATTCAGGGATGATAATTTCTTAATGTAAATGTTATTTTCTTTTTTCTTTACTTTTATTCAAATGTTTCCTTCTGACTATTTTCAGATTTAAAGTATTATTAATTTAATTTATGTATAAATAAAATAAAAAGTTATTTTTTTATTTATTGTTTTTAAGTTTTTAACTATTTTTAGATCTAAGGTATTTTTACTAGGTATAATTTATAGTCAAATAAATACACATAAAAAAAAAACTATACAGAAATTATATTAAAAAATATATATATTTTATTTTGTTTTATGCAAGTGAAATTATTATATAAAATGTTTTAGCATATATTATTAAAAATGTTTTTGTAAACAATGTTTTAATCATAAATTTTGTTTTATGCAAGTTTTTACTTCAAACTATTTTTAGATTCAAGGTATTATTACTTGAAGCAATAAAAAAATAATCCATACATAAAAAAAACTATTCAGAAATTATATATATTTTTTAAATTGTTTTATGCAAGTTTTTCCTTAGATTTAAGTTATTATTAGAATTACTAGTAATTCATGTATAAAAGTAAAATCATAAATTATAAAATTTTAATTATTATTGGGGCTATCAACTGTGTTAGTTTAATACTATAAAAATGTAATATTGGTTACTTTGATAAATACCATGCCACTAACTTCCAAGATAACCATGATATTAAAAAACAAAAAAACATGTATTAGCATGGCACATATTCATGAACATAACTTTTTATATTCTGAACTGTGAAGCTGGGGGAGCTTGAGAAACTTGTTTTGAAACGTTCACTGCATACCTTGGCCGCATCTTTAGGAAGGTCGAAGGGAATTCGCTGGCGTATTTTGGGTGGCAGTTGAGTCAGCACCTGATTCTTGAGTCTACGAATCATAATCTCACTCAGGCGTTGGTGTAACTCGTCCAAATGAGAAGCGCCGCGACAGTCCCACTGCCGTCTGGCCCCGAAAAACCTGCACAAGAAAACCAACAGGCATTTTACTTGCACCTCTGCTGTATAGATCCACCTCACAATCCTCAGACATAATCATTGTAATGAGACCTTTTCGGTCTTAAATGTGTGTGTGTGTACGAGCGATTTAATTATGAATATTTTATGTTTACTGCTGCATATACGAATGATTGACATGAACTTGTGGGCACGCTTTCGAGTGGCAGAGCTTTTTCCTCGGTAGATTAATTTGTACTCGGAGACCCTTGTGTGAATCGCTGTCGTTTCATTTCTCCACTGTAGATTTGATAAGAAGAACAGGGGAACAAAACTCCTCTCAGATGTTCTGAACACCTCTCATCTTCATGACAACTCATATTTTGGCTTCACATTAATGTTTCTACTACACACACACAAACAAATCATAGCTCTGAACCAAAACCTAGGCAGCTCAGCTGTCTACATTTCAAAGCATCATGTTGAACATCTGAAGTGTCTCAGCTGAAGGAAATAATCCATTATTTATCTGCTTTAATATATCGGCCAAATGAAGTGGCCGATTTATCGTGCAACCCTATTTTTATTTTTTTCCAAATGTTAAGCAAGTGTCACATGTATACTTCGAGAAAACAATCCCAGAATGCACTGTGATAAGACTAGTTAACAAATATCTAAGATGGAAGTTGACAAGTCAATTTCATGAAATACTGAAAAACATGAAAAAATATCATTAAAATGAACAATAATGGAAAAATCATAGGATGGAACAAAATTGGCAGAACTTAAAAAATTTCCACACAACTAAATCTTTGAATTACAATTTAATTTTAATTCTATGATTATCAGTTAAAGTTGTATTATAATAATAAAATGGCGTGTAGATTTAGCGTCAAACAACTAGTTGCAAGTCTTCTAATTAAATAAATGAGGAATGTTCACTGTTTGGATTGTGCATGGCATTGATGCTTTTTATTAATTTGTCATTTGAATTCTATATTGCGGAATAAAAGAAAAGTTTTTACTTGTAGTGTGCGTTGCAGTATTTTTTGGCGTAGTCGCTCCAGGTTCCAAATCTCCGTGGATACAAAGCATCAATTTGCATGAAAAGCTGAAAGAGAGAGCAAGACGTCAAAACATCAAACAATATAACATCATAAATGTCATATACAGAACTAACTTAACAGTAGCAACTACCAAATGGGAAAAAATACCATTAAAAAGAGGGAGACTTTCATAGTTCTGACCTTGGACCTTTGCAATCATGAGTTTATTGAAAATCGGTCAGCAGATTTCTGTTTATAGCGGGTGCGAATGAATACTCTTGCTGATTAAAGCTGATTAAATCAGGTATTAAGTTCATAAATTGCAAATGTGTTTCCTCTAAGAGAAAGTCTCACAGTGCCCATTATGCTCAGTAAGCATAAACTAAACAGCGGTTATCTTGATGAATTAAGAAAACACTGTCTTTCATAAGAAGTCCAGCAAAACGTTTCAGGGGAATTAGGGAATGAGACTCCCATAATATACACAACAAGGGTCATCTTGAGAGGTGTTTACATTTTTGTTCCGTGAACATTTTCAAGAAGGAAAATAGCAGCTCTCACAATATACTAGGAAAGTGAACAGAATGTAAAATGAATCCTTTAGTATCGTCTTTGTATAATATATTGGTCAATACATTATAACTGGCCATCAGTGACTGGTAGTACAGCTTTAAAAAACAATTCAGAGTAAACACAATATATAATACAACATGAATGAAACCGAGGCTGTGAAGAGTGGAATTACAGTTTGTTCAGTGGGCCTCATTCATAAAACAAGCAGGATGAATTTCATATAAAATGTTCATGAAGCCATTTTCGCCACTGTTGCACTGAACTGAATGAAAGACTTTACATAAAAAATGGTTTTATGAACCATTTACACAGAAATTCAGTCTGTACTTAATTTTTTTTACGAATAATTTGCACAGATTTGTTCTACTCGTAAGAATAGTTTTTACAAATGATTTTTACATAATGGTTTAAGAGCGATTTGCACACACAACATTTTGTTTTCATAAGAATGTTTTTTCGTAATGATTTGCGATTAGAATTCGTTATGGTTTTGTGAACGATTGGCACAAAGATTCGTTCCATTCTTAAAGGGATACTCCACTTTTTTTGGAAATAGGCTCATTTTACAACTCCCCCAGAGTTAAATAGTTGAGTTTTACCGTTTTCGAATCCATTCAGCCGAACTCCGGGTCTGGCGGTAGCACTTTTAGCATAGCTTAGCATAGATCATTGAATCGGACAGGACCATTAGCATCTCTCTCAAAAAAATGACCAAAGAGTTTCGATATTTTTCCTATTTGAAACTTGACTCTTCTGTAGTTACATCGCGTACTAAGACTGACGGAAAATGAAAAGTTGCGATTTTCTAGGCTGATATGGCTAGGAACTATACTCTCATTCCTGCGTAATAATCAAGGAACTTTGCTGCCGTACCATGAGTGCAGCAGGCGTAATGATATGACGCAGCGCCTGAAAATAGTCCCCAGCTCGGTAACTTCCAACGTGACCGGGACTAAGTTTGTCTAACCTATTAAACCTATTTTCAGGCGCTGCGTCATATCATTACGCCTGCTGCACTCATGGTACGGCAGCAAAGTTTCTTGATTATTACGCAGGAATGAGAGTATAGTTCCTAGCCACATCAGCCTAGAAAATCGCAACTTTACATTTTCCGTCGGTCTTAGTACACGATGTAACTACAGAAGAGTCAAGTTTTATATAGGAAAAATATCGAAACTCTTCATTTTTTTTGAGAGAGATGCTAATGGTCCTGTCCGATTCAATGATCTATGCTAAGCTATGCTAAAAGTGGTACCGCCAGACCCGGAGTTCGGCTGAATGGATTCGAAAAATAGTTAAACTCAACTGTTTAACTCTGGGGGAGTTGTAAAATGAGCCTATTTCCAAAAAAAGTGGAGTATCCCTTTAAGAATGGTTTCCCAGACAATTTGTAAATAAATTCGCAAATAAATTCGCTCTGCACGTAAAAATGGTTTTATGAACATTTAGCACAAATTCACATTGCTCCTAAAAATGGTTTTCCAAGCAATTTGCAAAGAAATTTGCTTAACTTTTAAGAATGATTTTCCGAAGTTTACACAAATTTGTTCTGCTTGTAAGAATGGTTTTGCAAAAAAATTTGCTAAGAAATTTATTCTGCCAGTTATTCGGGTTTTATAAACATTTTGCACAAATCCACTCTGCTTGTAAAAATGGTTTTAAGAACATTTTTACACAAATTCACTCTTCTCCTAACAATGGTTTTAAGTGTCGATTAGGGATGGGGCCGATCCGATCCAGTATCGGTATCGGGACCGATACCAGCGTAATTTACGTATCGGATTTTCCCGATCCAACCTGCGGAGATATCCGATATCCATGAGTCATGTCTGCGCTTTATAGTTGTCTGCTGAAATGACTCCAAAAGTGATTCCCGCCGGCGAGTCTGCTAGCTGGTTTCAAACTGCGGAATGGATTTCCTAAACAGAGGCGCGGCTCAATGAGACACAGAGTTATGAGAGAAATCCGTTCCGCAGTTTGAAACCAGCTAGCCAACATGTCCGCTTTGTGTAAATACTTCACACTGGAAACACCGCAGAGCAAGACAGCTAAATGCAATGTTTGCAAAGCCGTAATTCAGAGCTCTTTAAAGCTCCCTCGCGTCGTACAACACAACGAACGCAATCAAACATTTAAAAAAGCACCACGTTACTGTGCGTTCACACCAAACGCGAATAGCGCGTCAAATTCGCGTCTACCGCGTCTAGGAGACGCTTGAATATTTTGAATCCATTCGCGCGTCTGAGGTGAAATCCTGTTCGCAGTCTGTTTGCAAGATGCTGATGTTGATCGAGCATTCATCGAGAGAGTAACTGCATAGGAGCGAGGATCACCCTTCAGCAGGGACGGACTGACAATCTGTGCGTTCTGGAAAAGTCCAGAACGGCCGTCCAACCGAGGGCCGTCGGCACAAAAAAAAAAAAAAAAAAAAAAAAAATCTAATAAAGCAATATGAACAGCCAACAGCAGGGGCACTAATACGATCACTCACGGGCGTAATTTCCTATGGGGACAGGGGGGACATGTCCCCCCCACTTTTCAAAATCCCGTTTGTGTCCCCCCCACTTTCCAATTCGTTATGATGATTTTTTTTTTTTTTTTTTTTCGCACACCGTCATCGCCACGGAGGAGCAGGACAAAGAAAGCCTGTGCCGATGCGAGCTGCCGCGTCCAGGAACGTCGCGTCCACACTCTAAAAATAGCTCAATGAAAGTTCTAATGAGCAGGGAGCGCTCCTGACACACGCACACGACGCACAGACAGCGCGCCAGAATCGAATTACTGCATAAGGTGCATCTACGCGGGTTCACGCAGGGGCGTAATTCGTGAAATGCACTCCCGCTGGTTGAGCGCGGTAAAGTTCGTTTTGGGTTCGATATTAGCAGGACATTTGTTCTACAGGGTCGGTAGTCTAACAAAGATATCAATAGCAAGATTAGTTTTAACATTATGTGACCATTGTATATCGACATGATGAAAATATTCATTCAAAATCATTCGTGCATTAATGCTGCATAATTGATAATGCTTTGACGCGTTTCCACAGCACACAATGCTTAAGGGAATGTCTGCCAATTCCACCAACTGCGTTAAACGTAGCCTATAATTTCTATTATTTAAAATTACTTTTAACATTTAAAAACAGATGTTTTCAAATTCCAAAGCTTGCAGAAGGTTCCTAATGGCAATACTGACTTAGGCTACAGGTAGCCTTGAGTAAATTAACTTGTCTAAGAAAATGATTCATAAAACGTATAAATATCAGTTGAGCCTATGTTTACTTTCGTCACTGACACAGACGGAAATGAAAAGACTATCAGTCTAAGTTCAGCTTTAGGAGGGGAAGAAATAGGCCAGGATAAGAATACTGAGAGAATAAGAAATATGAAGATGAGGAGAGAGCAGGTATTGACAAATAATCTAATGACAAGGTTTTAAATAGCCTATTTCTTATAATTTTTTGGCCTTCAAAAGTCCTAAATTACACATATGTAGGTCAAAGAAATCCAAATTTTCTCGGGGGAGCATGCCCCCGAACCCCCCTAACTATGGGGGCCTTGAGTCTTGATGCCCAGGGCACAGGAAAATGTTAATCCGGCCCTGGGTAAATATGACATTTATTATGGGTTTAAGTGAGGATTGTTTAAAGTTCACTTAAATTAAGTTGTTATATTTTTGAAGCCTAATAAATATTTTAAATTTGGGGGAAAAAATTATTTTCATCGAGACATCGGTAGCTATATTAATATCAGTGATACAGGCCTTCATTCATAAAAATATGCTATTAAACAATTATTTAAAATATACTGTCTTTATGTTGTTTCTACATTACAGTGGAAATTGAGTCTCACTTTATTTCAATTTTATTTACACACAAAACATTAATAGTGAACATTTTTGACTTTATAAAATGATTCTCTCACGTCTTGGCAATCGGCCCCTATTGAACAATAAAAAAGTAAGACATCTTTTTGTTATACATAGTTTAGTAGCCTACTATTCTTTTTGGCAGAATTTATCATTATAATCAACTTAATTATTTTCAAAATTATTATTATTAATTATTTTGTATCACCATAGTCCCTAAATGTATGTAAATGCAGGAAATGGGATTCAAATAGAAAAAATGTTCCCCCGTTTTGTGTCCCCCCCACTTCTCAAACCAAAGTTACACCCTTGCGATCACTTATATGCTACGTGTAAAAAACAACATCTGAGGAAGAAGAGTCGGCCTATAGCCACTGACAGAAAGTTAGTTTTATAAGGCTGCACTTTTAAATTTGCTTATATTATATTTGAATAGCAGTGGTCTCCAACGTGGTGCCTGCGAGTTGCCCGCTAAACACATTCTATAAATAGCCCCAACTTGCCGTCGGGGTTCCAGACTTTGAATAAATGGTATAATTTTTGCGACCTTTTCAACTAAACATTTCAATTTGAACTTTTGCCTCTACAAAATTACCCAACTCTCTTTGATTATACGCTGTCATTTGCGTTGCGTATGAGAAACATCAAATGGCAAACGCTCAAAAAGCGGAACAAAACTTGTTCGATCTGAGCAGCGCATTATCAGCTCGGCCCAATAAACAGCGATCGCGGCCAAAGCACGTTACGCTGATCTCGATCACGCGAACATTATTACACAGAGCTGTGCGCGATCCACTGAGAAGCAGTTCAATTCAGCGCAGAATTCTCTATCTCTATATAAACCCACAAATGACTATGTGATTTAAGCTTGTAAAAAGCCAGATGAAACAGCGCTGATATTCTCAACATATTGACGCAAAAAAAAAAAACAGGCGAAACAGTGTTCCAAGAACAAACCAGCTATAAGACATTTCACACCAAAACTTATGAATTAACTTTAGTAAAACAAATTTTTTTGGCATAAATGTGCCTGTATTCATATTAAAAATGTAAAATGTAGCCTAATGCAGTAATGTTTTGTTTAGTTATGGCAGTTTATTTATTTATTTATATATATATTTTTTCATTTATATTTATACTAAATGTTTGGGCTACTGTTTTTGATAACACATACAATAGGTTTATAGAAAATCAACAAAAAAATCAATAAATATTTTCATAATTTTTCAGGAATTGTTTTTTTTTTTAAACGCTTGTAAGTCTGAACCAGAATAACCAGAAGATATTTTATTATTTCCCATATGATGGTGAAAAGTAAAAAAGCTTCACCATGTTATGTATAATAAATATTGGAGTATAAGAAATAAAAATGACTTCTAGATTATTTTATCCCTTGAGGTAGCCCTCGCACACAAAAAGGTTGGACCCTGGTATATAGTAGCCTAACTATATGTTTTATAATTACAAGTTTGTGTAATTTGGGGTTACTGTAGCCAGTGACATTTCATTATTTGTATTTTATGGAATTGTAAATTTTTTTGTTTTTATTTGAAGGCTGAGGCTTCATTAATAAACTCAACCCCAATTATCATCGTTTGTTTTGAGATGTTACTTGCTATGAATACCTTGTCTGATAGGCTACAGTATTGTGGCATATAGTATCAGGACATCCTGGCTAGTGTCTGTCGCTAGGGGCGAATGGCCGGATGATGGGCCTATTTGGGAGAAAGTCCAGGGCTGTTTTTTAGCCCCAGTCCGTCCCTGCCCTTCAGATAGTGTTGGTAAGATGTTTACACTTGCACTTTTCTTATATTTCAAGACTCAAGTATTTGACATTTTGGGAATGTAATAAATATTGACATGACAATCAATTTGAAACCCTTACAGTTGCATATTTGTTTTCAGAATGGGATTTTTCCTGTTAACAGGATTTCCTGTTTTTTTTTACTTCCTTTTCTGACCTTATACTTACCTCAAGTTTCATTTTGGGACATACATGCATACGTATATCATACTTGCCTGAGAGAAGTTTATTTCAGCATCATATAAAATAAACAATAATGATAACAAAAATATTAAAGCAAACACAGCTCTGGTATCGGAATAGTATCGGTATCGGCCGATATCCAAATTCAGGTATCGGGATCGGATCGGAAGTGAAAAAATGTGGATCGGTGCATCCCTAGTGTCGATTAGTAAGACTTGATTAACAAACGATTTAAAGAGAATTTCAACTAGAAATAACAGATTTTTTTTTTTTTTTTTAACTAACAGTCAACATCTATGCATGCATATTGTTGAATCATAATTTTTGTAAGCATCAAATTAAATGGCCGAAAATAAATAAATACGAAAATTCGGTTACACTTTATTGTGTATTTTAACAATTATTGTTGTCATTGTTATTTTAAGTACATTGCTACATGTACTTACTATAGGGTTAGGGTAGGATTAGGATTTGGTTGAGGGTTAGTTGCATATAATTATGCATAATTTACTGTTATTACTATGGTAAGTACATGTAACATATGTAACAAGGACACTGTAAAATTCAGTTCACCAGAAATATATAGAAAACTTATTTTCAATGTTTCTGCAGCTGAACGATTGACATCCATGTGCAGAACAATGTGACTTATTATTGTACCATCATTTTAGAATCTACTAGAATTCAGAGGCCTGATTCTTGTGGTTCTAAAACTACCGTGAATAAAGATTAGGACATGAAAGCAAAGAGACAGACAATGTAAAAGAGAAGGCGATTGGGCAAAAACACTAAAGAGAGAGAGGAAGAGAGACAGGAACAGAGCGAGACAGTGCGAGGACGAGGGTGTTTGTGCAAACTACAAATATTGCTGGCACATCTCTGGACAGAGTAATAACAGCAGAGATGAGCGTTGTGCTTTTGAGACCTTAGAAAGATAGCTCTCTCTCTCTCTTTTCCTTCTCATTCAGGGCTGTGGCTCTAAAATCACTTAAAATCCTCTCTTTTTTCCTCACATCATCCCTTGGTATTGATATTCCCCCTCAATAGAGGTCACTAGGTTAAATAAACACCCACGCCAGCGTAATATCGAAGCAAACAGAACAAGGTGGACAAAACCACATGAAATGGGATGTCACTGGTGCCAAATTACCGGGCTGTGTCGTATAAAAGGATAAACGTTGAAAACGATCTCTTGTTTGATTGATTCATTTAATTTCGCTGCGAGTGGCTCATTAGACCAGCGAGATAGTAACTGCGTGACAAATTCCAAGCTGTCACTTTACAAAAGAAATGGGAACGACTTCACATGTTTATTTCTAACGTAAACTCATGTGCCGAACAGGGAACTTCATTTAACAACCCGATCGTTTTATAGTGTGAAGTAGTACAACAGTAAAATAAATGATTTTAATAACTTAAGTGATAATATTCAGGGGGGGAAACTTATCAAAACTTTTAGTTTATGATATTATCGTACTTGCAATTTTGGGGGACATGAGCGATGACTGGAGGATGGGAAATATGTCAGCTAATGACAAGATCTCCTCCTGGTTTAGCTCAAACAAAACCGTGCTGCATATTACCAAATGGCTTAATAAATCAAAGCAAATGACAAACAGATTTGGAGGAAACCATACCTCCTCTGGTCTGCCCAGCGCCGGGGTGCCAGTTAGAAGGATGGCACGCTTGGCGTTCTGAATGATTGGCACCAGTATTTTACTACGAGCTGCGTTGCGAGATTTCAGGTAGTGGGATTCATCCACCAGGATGACGCCGAAACGTTGCTTGTTCAGGGCCTCCAGCAGGGGGCGTGCGTCTGTCGTGAGCAGCCCGTATCCCAGTATTGTCACTTTGCTAGTACTGATACTCCTGCAAAAAATAAAAAATAAAAATATTTCAAACGTGCAATTTATATTCACTTCCTCAATAACTGTACCTGGTCTTTTTGTGTAAGAGTCATCAATGCATGTAATGCTAAAAAACAAAATGGCAGGTCTCCATCTCTAAAACCCATCTCTTTTTGATAATGGTGACGGATGCAGGAAAAATAATATTAACCAATAATATCATGGTTAAATTTTCACAATTCAATCTGATTAAATCAAGTCCTACCCGGTTCCATTTTGAAAATGTCACATTACAAAAATTGCGTAGTGAATGTATGTCTGTTGTCTTTAAAGACTTTTATACACAATTTCACAAAATAAAGCTAGAGTTTTCAGCTAAGAGCAATTTACCAAACAATATCTAACTTTATTTACTGTAATGTTGAATAACTTTGTAAACATTTGTAGGATTTGTGTATGATTAAAACGTTTTTACGAAGAATACAGTAACAGACATTTTGAGGAAAAATTTGCGTGCTCCTAAAAACGAACGGGTAAAAATACCTCAAAATACCGTTGAGTTGGCCAAACGAGCTTTGGCAAAATAACTATAAACGAATCTGGTCAGTTGCACTTTGCATTACTTTTTGGCAGCGGCTATTTGCACTAAGTGAAAATAGCATATTTTCTTAGCGACGGATGCTATTTACACTTAGTTTAAATAGCAATAGATACTATACAGTAAGTGAAATTAGCAATATATTCTATTTACACTAGGTAAAAATAGCAGTATTTTATTTGCAATAAATGTAAATAGTACTTAGATGCTATTTATACTTATAAATAGTGGCAGATACTATTTGCACCTCAGTGTTGTTGTACATTAAACAGTATGCTATAATAATATAGAGTGTAAATGATTATATTTATTACAATTATTAAATGGATGCTGCCTTATTGGGACAATAAAGCATTCCCTACACCTACCCCTAACCAAAAAAAAAAAAAAAACGTTATTAATAAACTCACATTAGACACTATATTCACTTTTCGAATGTTTTCCTAAATTTTATTGAAAATAACTGCCTTTCCGATCTGATATTTGATGGGGAAAAGGAGTAGAGCAAGTTCGGCGAATTCGAAAACGGGTCGATTCGCCTCAAAAATTTCTTCCACGCGCCTTACCTACTATTGCTACTGGTGACAATCCCGCGTCTTGGGCAGAGTTAGTGTAAATAGCCTCTGCCAACTACTTTTTTGTCTAAAACAAAACCAATATTTGCTCACAACACACTAGCAAGTCGTAACTTACAAATCCGTCACAACAGAAACTGTGCACACGCAGACATATTTATAATAGTTGAAATTATTAGTGTTTTTATTGGAGCCACAAGGTCGTAAACGCATTTTACAATCTTTAGCCTCACGGTTTTCAGTTACAGACTGTGTAAAGACGCCCAGCCGTACACTAAGAGGAAATGATGTTTGTGCACTATGAGCCATTAGAGTTAAAATATCATTCACCATGCTGACAGGCCTTCATCAAGCTCGGAGGGAGATGTTGCCATGGAAATGACTTTACAGGTCGGCTCAACCTCGGGCCAGAATTCTCAGGGTAAACAGAGCAATTTGTGAGCCTCTTTTTAGAAGCGTCAATAACAGGCAAAAAGACAACATGACCCTCTGACTGCATGGGCTGTACAATCAATCCCAGCATCCTCTGTGGAAGGGAAGAGCAGCTCTCATAAGCTCTCTCTGTATCCTAAGATAGAGCTAAAGTATTCTTCACGGAAGATTCCAAGCCGTAAAAGGCGAGATAAGTTGGGATTTGTTTAATATCTCTCCGGGGATGTGATTTGATTTCATACGTCTGCGGTGTAATTTGTATTGCGGTGTAATTTTGTAGTCACTGAACAGATTTTACTTCTGTTCTGTATTTCTACAGGCTGAAAATCTGCAAGAATGGTGTTCATAACTTTCTAAAGCTACTCATAAAAATGTGTCACACAAAGAGGAGGGGAGAAAAGAAATCAAGAGATTTCTTACTAACTTTTCCGGAGGCTTCTTCAAAGTCAGACTCAGTCATAAATTTCATGAATCAATTTTGCCACTATGATTAAACTCACACACAGTCTGAAAGAATCAATCTTTCATTTTGAGCAAAAAAATCTCTCGGCCACCAGCGCAGACGTTCCCTAGTACGGTCCACTGGATCCCAATGAATTACGAACCGATGTGTCAGGGACTGCAAAACAAACTTAAACGATCGATCGCCCAAGATGCCCACTGGGTGTTTGAATGTAGCAAACATTTACAAGGCATTACATTTTCTCAACATTAACAACATTAAGATGTATATGTGACGTTTAATATTTAGATTATATGTTAATCTGCTGTTTTTAAGAAGATTATCAGATGTTTGGACAAAAATAAAACTTGTTTTCCGGATGGTGTGCACTTAGCAAATAGTTAAATATTAATTAATAAATACAAATAATAATTGAAAAAAAATTTACATTTAAAATCTCTTACATTAAATATTTAATTTTTACATTTTTAAATTGTTAAATTATATATTAAGTTCTAAATATAAATCACTTAAGATGTTAACACCAAGAATGAATTTCTCAATGGAGAAAATTCCTTTCCAACTGAACATCTACTGAACTTAAAGTTGGCGTACATTGTATCGGTCTTGCTCTCCACCAAGTTGATGTCTCTGGGGTCGAGTTCAGGGAGCCACTTCTCCAGCTCTTCAATCCAAGGGTATTTGAGAGATGAAGGTACCACGATCAGCAGAGGCCATTCCTGTTTGAAGATATACGCCACGGAAATGGCCTGGATCGTCTTTCCCAAACCCATCTGATGGCAAAAATGGTGAGTGGTCTCAGGAGTCTCTGGGAAAACGAATTGGATCAGAGTAGAGAAAAACAAATTGCTCTTACCTCATCTGCAATCATACACCTGGAAAAGAGAAATGAAAACTAATAAGGCATATCGAACTCACGCTTTCAGAGTTCAGTGACGTTGACCTACCCAGAATCCAGAACATCTTCAAGTCATTCTCTAAATAATTACCCTCTGTATCACGTTTTTAATTTCTTCCCTAAACCGATGTCCGGAGAGGCACGTATTGATCCAGGCAATATTGTGAAAGCTGAGCTTCCTAGCCAGTGCACATTGCTCAATATAATTTCCCGCACACCTGAACTCAACGACCAATTTCACACTGGCAGCCAGACAGCTTGGAAAAACTCAATCCCGAAGCAGAGCCGTGTGGAGCCCCATTGCAGCATACAGGGGTTTATTTAAAACAGCCATTCATTTTAGACCCCAATAAACAACTAATATAGGCCTTGAATCAATCAAGCTGCTCCTCTAAATTAAATTTAGCCAACATCCTGAGCTCAGCATGTTGTCGTTGAAGATATAAGCCGCTTGATTCCTAATCAAAGCAGCAACAAAAAGATCCATATTGTACACTTTCGTAGCCTTACGTTTTTCATTTAAAAATAGTCAACAAAAATGTGAAGAATGTGATCATTTTACACCCGCTCGATAACCCTTAGAATTAAACCGGCTGTTTTTGTTACTACACTACGAAATCAACCAGCCGACTTTATTGTATTACCTCAACATCATACTTTAAAATATTTGGAACAATTTCAATAAATATGAAATTAAATGTTCAAACATAACATTATTTGAAAATATTGAAGAGTAAATAGATAATAAGATTTATACAAAGTATAAAAACAATTAAAAATATGAAAATAGAATTAAAATAGAACTTTTTTTAAATCTTATTCGCTTTTAAATTAAATAATCACAATGCAATACTAAAGTGTTTATAATAAAGATAACAGGAAAAAGATTTGTAAAAAATATTTAAGTCTTATTCCTTATATATATATATATATATATATATATATATATATATATATATATATATATATATATATATATATATATATATATATATATATTTATATTATTACATCTCTGCATAGTACACTTGTTCAAAAGAAAACAACATAAAAGTGTTTTATGAACATCTTGTATATGATTTCATCTCTTGCCTGGTGTTTAGTGTATGATAAATCTGCTAAGATCTAAAACTTCCTCGAATGCCACCTGAAGATAGATGCAAATAAATATGGTAAAACAGCCCACAACATTTGTCTATATCCTGGTGATACCAGTAAGAAAGCAGAGCATCAAGACTTTTCTCATTTCCGTTCCTGAAATGTCACAGTGCTCCGCGAGTCGCCCGTATCCATTGTTCAAACAGCGGATCTACTCATTAGAGGGGAGATGTTTCCTCTTTTTCATCTCACTTTCTTTCTTTCTTTTTTTTAAGTAATGCCGAGAGACACTGATCTTCTGTGGATTCTTTCAGGGGAAAAAATTTAATTGCTCATGCGTCAGGCAATGTTCAAGGATTTACTGGGAAGAAGTGAAGCAGATACATGCAGGGCTACAAAATGAAAGAGCTTTGCATCTTTTTTTTGTTTTTTGTTTTGTTTTATTTACTCTTTTTGGTTTATTAATGTGGATTCCAGCAACGCCTCGGTTGGCGATGACGTACGGGATGGTCATTATAAACGCGCTCCCTTGACAGCAGCGCATTTAGCTAATGCTGATGCGAAATTTGCATACAGTGTACAAATACAGCGCATTTTCCAAACAATACATTACACAGAAGTCTAATGCAGCAAAATGTATTGTAACAATTTTAGAAACAAATCCATCTTAATTGATTCATTGATACAAACAAAAAGTATCAAGTATTAGTGTTTTTTTTTTGGACATCATAGTACATCATGTTGAAACTAAGTACTAGAATTGTTGTTCTATTATGAAAGCAACATGTAAATATTGTGACAATACCTTTTTGTATAATGAATTAATATAAATACTAATACTAATAATATGAATAATAATGTACACACACATAATATACTGTATATTTAAAAATAATAATAATAATAATATTATTATTATATATATATATATATATATATATATATATATATATATATATATATATATATATATATATATATATATAATAAATTTGAAAATGAACAAAAATGGCACATAGTGTCAATTCCTTTTTTTTAAATAAATGAATAAATAATAATAAATGAAATTATATATATATATATATATATATATATATATATATTATATAAAATATATATAATACATTTTTAAATATACTGAAAATAAACAAAAAGTACAATAGCATTAGTGTGTTTTTTGAAAATGATAGTCCAGAATCTCTATAGAATTTCTTTGTTTTTAAATAGTAAAACTCTTTAAATAGTAAAACTCTCAAAAAGTTTTGATTTATTTCCAGGGTCAAACCCCACTAAAACAGCATTATATATAAAGGTACCATAGTATTAATGTCACTGCATTTTGAAAGGGCACAGATACTATTACTAAAGGTAATAAGGCATAAAAGTAAGCTAATTTAACCTTATGATATTTTTTATCAGTATCGATAACAGAATAAAGTGACCTCTTGAAATGTCTAGGAGCGACAGAAGAGCAAATAAAGATAAAGAGGTGAGAGACAGAGAGATAGAGAGAGACAGCTATGATGGCCATTTCATCTTGTTTTCTCCTCCCTTACTGTGAAAGGATGATTAACAGCCTCTGTCCTGCCGGTGGGGTTTTATTTTTTCTTGCCTTCAAATTGTTGGAGCACTTGCTAGCGCTGTGTAATGCGCTCTCACACGCCTCGAGTGGCTCTCAGGTGTGTGTGTGTGCGCCGTTTCACACATTAATCACTGTTCTTTAAATAACGGCGCTTGCAACCGATGCACCGCTGTGTCCTGAAGGATGGCCCCGTCTGATTTGCCTGTCAACAACACCGTGAACTTAATTCGAGCATGTTTTTAAATGTTACTGCTTCAGCTTGTGAAGTTTCCTAATTCACAATCGTGAAAATATATCAAAGCTAACCAACATTTGTGACTGAAAAGTCACAAATCCAACTAGTCAAATATTAAAATGTATATTCAGCACATCCTTAATACCTTCTCAAGGCATTTTAAAACTACAGTCCATACACACCTGCTGTTTTTTTGCCCGAGTCATTGCCCCTGACATGAAGGCCACCGATAGAACTAGTAAAGACAACTTAATTTGCACTAATTCGCTTTGTTATTCCACTTTCATTACAAGCCTAATATTGAATAATCTCTTAATCTCCCTCCATGCCTTCATTTGCACTTCTGATGCAATTATAAGCGGCCATACAGTATCACTTCTTTGCAAGCCTTCATCTCAGATCAATATCTATTGATCGTCTCGGCCACGGCGCTCGATACAGAGACAGATATAGCTTGGCTCCTGTGTGGCACATGGTGGCTGATGGTGTAGCGCTTTGATTGGTGGTTCAGAGTTCAGGGCTCATTAAACCGCAGTAATTGTGTCAGCACGGCGTATGCTAATCCGCCCTCGCATAGCATTTCATCATCCAATATGATGAATTAACATGTAGTCGTAGTCCATACGCTGGTGCATTAGAGCTTTATTAGCATCTTTGACGTGGTGTGAGGGTGTTGCGCGTTAGCACGCCGTTGATAAAAGTGGGTTTCTAGCTCTTGTGACGCACAGAGAACAAAATTAGCATAATGCTAATCTGTGGAGAAAAATCTTAAAATAAACAACATTAATACATGCTGTACCAGTATAACCAGTCTAGATGACTTCTACCACTGTAGAAATGCTTTGTTTTTACTTTTATGAACACCTTAACTTTACTACAGTAAAACCGTGGTAAGACTTAGCATTAGCCCCCACTGTAAACAAACTACATTTAATTTAAAGGGTTAGTTCACCCAAAAATTGTAATTATCCAATAATTAAACTCAAGCCATCCTAGGTGTATATGGCTTTCTCTGTTCAGTCAAACACAATCAGAGTTATATTTAAAAAATGTGAGAGAATGGTATCTTAGATTTTGAAGCCCAAAAAGCACATCCATCCATAATAAAAGTAATACATACGGCTCCAGGGGTTAATAAAGGCCTTCTAAAGCGAAGTGATGGGTTTTTGTAAGAAAAATATCCATAATTATAACTTTATAAATCACTAATCACTAGCTTCTCGTAACGTCTGTCCGCATGTTCGCGAGAGAGTCAAGTTCCGGCCTATGACGTAGGATGTAGGAGTAGAGTAAGCTTAGTTGAGAGTAGACGCCTCTCGCGGTTCAAACAAGAGCTGGGCAACAAACTCAAGCTCCTCCGACATTTCTCTTTAAAAATGGTCGTTTTAGACTTCTAATTTGTGACCGGTGTTGCTCTATCCTCTGCGCTTCCTCGTTCGTCAATACGTCATACGTCGGGTCAGAGGTCACTCTTCCCCCGGAACTAGACTTGCATACGGCCGTTACCGGAAAGCCAGTGAATATAGTTTATAAAATTATAATTATGGATATTTTTCTTATAAAAAGGCATCACTTCGCTTTAGAAAGCCTTTATTAACCCACTGGAGCCGTATGGATTATTTTTATGATTGATGGATGTGCTTTTTTGGGCTTTTGGATACCATTCACTCCCATTATAAAGCTTGGAAGAGTCAGGATATTTTTTAATATAACTCTGATTGTTTTTGGCTGAAAAAAGAAAGTCATATACACCTATGATGGCTTAAGGGTTAGTAAATTATAGATAATATTTTGGTGAACCAACCCTTTAACTTTTTTTTATTTCTGAAGAAAAAGATGCAAAAACCACGCTAACACGTTTCTATGCGGTTGCAAAGGTTTTTTGAACGGTTGCTAGGGTGTTTTGGGTGGTTGCTAGGTGCTTGTTTTGATCAAAAGAGCTCACTCCTAAGTCTTTATATTATTCTGATCTTTTGTGTCTATTTTACCAGACGAAAATCTTAGTGTAATCTCTTAGAAAAGCAATGAGAAATGAGACAAAAAGCAGTTTGAATGAGATCCCAAATTAATTCACTATATGATTTTACAGTAGTAACAATAACCGACTATGGCGTTTTAGAGTACACTGTGGTTACCACAGTAATTTTTCATAATCTATAGCCTTAGATCTAATACTTCAAGTAATGGCTGCCGTTCTCCTTTTGTGCTTTCAAGATATGAAAGCAACCACGGATATCTATCTTCTCGACTGGTAACAAGCCGCTGATGAAATCTTGCTATAAACAGCACAGCGCAGCTTAAAACACTGCATCATCTGAGCAAGTATCGTGTCTCAGTGTGTGGTTTGGCTGTGCTGTAACAAAAAAAGAAGCAATTCTGTTTCAGGGGGATTATTGAATTGCAGAGAGAGAGGTGGGAGATAAAGAGAGAGAAAAAACGGAAATCAATGGTTTAGAAAACACAGAGTGGTTGTATTCTATTACATGAGGGGCACATCTACTCCAACCGCAAGGTAAAGATTCACACGATTAAACGAAACAGACTCTCCAAACACGTAAACAAACACAAACACCGCTAAATACTTCCACTTCCTGCCTCAGTTCTCAGTGGCCGCAACTGTACGCCACCAAGCAGCCGCGGCGCTACCATTGGGCCCACCCATTTTCTACTATGGTTTTGTACGTTTCTTCATTCAGATCTATTTGCGATCCATTCCATTCTAAACAAACAACGCAGTTTACATGCTTCTCCTTGTTACATTATTCATTAAGATAATAATTAATAAATGCACGTATAATTATCAGTGAACTTGATAAATGTTGCAGATATGTTTTACATGCATGCACAAACAAATGCCTTTCAACTTATGTGTGCAAAATTCAGAATAAAATGAATGTGCAGCAATTTGTACAAATAGAGAGTCTGTAGGCCTACTGTGCTGTTGCCATTAAATAAGCGCATTTAGTTTCATATTTGTTAAAATATTATAATGTTATTTTTTCATCTATGTTGATTATGAAAAGTGAACCGCACGAGTAAGATAGGATGAGCAATATCGAGAGACATGGAGCGGGTCGGACATGATTTTGACCACTTAATTAAGTTTTGTTTTGCAGAAAGACTTTTTTTAAAGTGAATTTCGTTTTGTATAAATTGTATCTTAATTTTAATATTTTTTTTATCAACCAATTGCCTGGATTTAATAAATAAAAATATAGCAGACAACACAATCATAGAGGCGCCCACTTGCATTGCTCATGAACAGGAGCGCATCTCATCCTAACTCGAAACTCAGCATATGCCTCACAGACATGAAATATATCTTAAGAAAGCTTGAAATGTCTTTTTAACAATTTAAAACGAAAAGAAATAGGCTACTCTCTGGTTATGTAATCCATGATGTGCATTTCTCTCTATAGGCGCGTTCACTATACGGAGATGGCGATCGTCAACTTCATCTTTACAGCTGTTGTTGCTGTTAATAAACTAAAAATAATAGGCCTATAATTGTATTAAACAATAAATTAAATGAAATTGTAATTGTATTAAAAAAGCAACAAAAAATTCCTGTTTAATTTTTTTTTAACCTATGCTAATTACGCATTAAATTCAGGTATTGAGTCGCTGTCCTCAGTGCCGCAGAAAAGCGCTGAAACGGAGATGAAGGGGAACCCGTTTTTTTTTTTTTTTTTGCCTTATTTTAACTGGCCCATCCAGTTTTCTGGGGGCCCACCTACAATCAAAATCCTGGCGCCGCTTGTGCCACCAAGTACAAAAAATCTGTAGTCTCGCGACTGAAGACAACCAAAGGTTTTATTTAAATACTTTCCTAATCAAAGTGACATGTCTCATGTCTGACACTGAAAACAACCAATTTTACTTCAGAATTTCTGAATGAAATATGGATATTCCAATAATCATGTGTGAAGGAGGATAACACCATGATGTAACATTTAACTTCAACATTAGCAGAAAAAAAAAAAAAAAAAAAACGAGGTATGATCTGATATTAAACTAATAAAAATGCTCAAAAAGAGGTCTAGTTCCGGCGGAAGAGTGACCTCTGACCCCAAGCAACTAGACGACCGTTGCGGAAGCCAGTGATTATAGTTTTTAAAGTTATAAATATGGATATTTTTCTTACAAAAACATTGCTTCGCTTCAGAAGGACTTTATTATACATCGAATTACTCTGTTGAAGATTACTCTGTACTCAATTCATTACTTTCTTAGAGTAACTTACCAACACTGCTGGTTACTTTAGGTATTTTTATCGTAATCTATTGCCATTGTTCAAATACTTCAAGACAAGGCAGTTAAAAGTGACACTTCATTCGGATAAACAACCTGACACTAAAAACAACATGGGAAAACGGTTTGTTTAGACACAATTTGTATGCATTGCAAACCAATTTTGCAACCAACTTTACTTCTGAAATTCTGAATTAAACTAGGACATTCCAATAATTGGTGGGGAAGAAGATAACGAGGTATGATCTGACATTAAACTTCGACATTAGTGAGAAACGAATAAATAGAATGCTCAAAAAGAATGTGCCAACGTTAAGTCAACGTTAAATAAACCCTTGGAGCAAATATCAATTAACTGTTTCAGCGTCGGCGCTGCTCTCAAATTATCCACGTTAATGAGATTTTCTTTTAAGTCAGTCAAGTCTAATATGAAAAGTAAACAGTAACTAACCACCTTCATTTCCCACGGCAAAAAACATTAAATGAAAAGTGGCTAGTCATTGGAGATGACACACAGCCGTGTGGACGCCTGTCCTGATTCATTAGACTGTAGGTGGAGAGTCTCTGTACGGATAAAGTAATTACAGTTGAGGATTTCTGGGGTTATTGGCTGGAGTGGAGATTACATATTTAATTAGAGAGCAATTATCTGGGGCCATAATACGCATACTAACTGATTAGCGGGATCAAAGCGCTACACAAGGGAAAATTAATCGCTAAATTAGATTCAAGAACAAAAAACAAAGGACGAACCACACGCCCGTTCGGATAAAGTGATAGCTTCATAGAGGTGACTGATGTTGGCTTCATGGCTTGATGTCGTAACTTCTAAGCTGCTTCTGTTATTAATAATGTCTAGATCCAACAGAGAACACAGGACACTGAACAGAGACATCCAAATGAATGAATATTAAATCTTTTGAATCCTATTGAATCTTAACTTAAAGTGCCTCTGAGTGGAAAGTTAGAATGATATATACTACCGTAAAGTTTGGGGTCAGTAAGATATTATTTTATGGAAAGAAATTAATATTTGATTTATTGTTTATTCATACTTTTGAACTTTCTATTTATCAAAGAATCCTGAAAAAATATTTCCACAAATATATTAAGCAGCACAACTGTTATAAGAAAAGAAATGTGACACTGAAGACTGGAGTAATGATGCAGAAAATTCAGCTTTGCATCACAGGAATAAATTACATTTAAAAAAAAAGAAAATCCACAATATTACTCTTTTACTGTATTTTTGATCAAATAAATGCAGCCTTGGTGAGAGACTTAAACATTAATAATACACTTTACTTTCCATAGACCTCTTTGACTTTTGATTGTCAAAAATACATTTTATACAAAATTGTATTAAAAATGCAAGAGAATTAAAAGTAAAACTGAAAACAACACAGCGATAATCATTTTATCCAATATTAGATTGCAAAACAACTTTGCATAAATATAATTTCACAAATAATAACGTGTTTGTATTTGTTGTATTCTAATAACCATTTTGTTATTGCCAAAGTGCACAAATAAGAATTAAAAATCGGTTGCAACCCATCAAAGAATCCTGAAAATCACAAAAAAGCAATATTGGTAAATATTTTCTATTGTTTGAAAAGTCTACATTACATAATGTTTAACACTGCATTGTAGTCACATTACTTCATTCAGATATTTTAAATTCATTTAATTTTGTATTTTTTGTATGTAAAAAAAATAAGGAAGGTCAAGTTGAGCGAGTTGCATCATGGGATATGGTACTCACACCGTTTTCAGATCATCAAGCCATCTAATATTAAACAAAGAGAATTAAAGTGAAGAAAATGATATTTATTTATTGAAGAGAGTTATCTATCAGCAGCTGGCACTGTGCGAAACCGTACCTGTCTAGTTAAAGAGGAAATTAGTGTCGGCCCACTGAATACAGTCAGACTTGATTACAGTCAATAAAAGCTTGTTTATTCTGCAGCCAGATGCACCAGACCCCTTAAAGGAAGAAAACACTTAGAATAATACCCTTACAATTATTAACGGTTTTCTTAACTTAAGGATCAGCAACAAACACATTACGCCAAATCCGTCAGTGTGGAAAGTGGGAAATTGTGTTTGAGTGTTTTCTAGATCTGTTTGTTCAATAATACATTCAATAAAAGATGCATTATTTATGAGAGCTAAAAGAAAACAAAACATCTGCCTGTTTGTGGATGTAAAAATAGGTTTTGGTTATCGACAAGTGCATAAAATGTTTTTTTTCAAAAATGGCACAATATAATTCTTATCAGCTTTGCTCATAGATATAATAGTCATCAGTTAATGAATATATAATTTATTATATGTAAGGGATGTAAGAATAAAATATATATTTTTTATTAAAAAATTTATATTTATTCGTTCGTTTAATAATATGTTGTAACGTTCATTTTTGTTTCTGTTTCATTTTCCTGAGGTACGTCCCAATTCGTGTACTTATGCACTGTTCTATGACATTTTTAAGTATAGATAGTGCGAGTAGTGGGTTCACACTGAAAATTCCCAAAATAAAAAGTGCACTTTAAAAACTCGGATGGATGCACTAAATTAACAAAGTGAGGAATGTTGGACAATTCAAACACTCAAATCGACTATTACATACTATTACATGTAAATTACATAGCGGGTGGGAGGGGCTATCAGATTCCAATGTTGAATAAAAAAATAACCGTATAAAATTCACACACTACACATATGAGTACATAGAGTATGTGCATAGTGTACTGCATAGTGTGTCATTTGGGACAAAACTCTCGACTTTTAGTTTGTAACTCTTTGTTTCCTGTTTCCTTGGTTTCTAGAAAGTTCTCATTTGTTGTCATGGCAACTCATTGAATGATTGATTTGTTTCACCTGTTCCTTGCTTAGCCTTTTGTTTCTCTGTATATTTAGCCCTCAGTTTCAGTTGATCTTGGACCGTTCTCGTCTTTGTTTACATTGATGTTTCAGCTGATTTTTATACTCCAGCGTTCTTACATTTACATTTTACATTTATTCATTTATTCATTTATACAAATGAGAACAATAGAAGTAGTTAAACTAACAATAGGACAACAATATGCTAGTGCTATGACCCTTCCCAGTTTAATCTAACGCAGTACATGTATTTTTATTTATTTTTATAAATAGATATAGAATAGAAGAGAAAGGGCCCTATTTTAACGATCTGAAACGCAAGTGTCAAAGCGCAAAGCGCAAGTAACTTTGTGGGCGGGTCTCGGCGCTGTTGCTATTTTCCCGGCGGGATAAATGGCTCTTGCGCCCGGCGCAAATCTAAAAGGGGTTGGTCTGAAGTAGCTTCATTATTCATAGGTGTGGTTTGGGCGTAACGTGAAATAAACCAATCAGAGCGTCATCTCACATTCCCTTTAAGAGCAGACGCGCTTTTTCCTTGGCGTATTGCTATTATAACGGCGGATTTGCCAGGCGCGCGCCAGGAGCGGTTCACAGCCGAGGAGAGCAACGCTCTCGTCACGGCCGTAAAAAAAAAAGAGAGAGAAGTGACATTGGGGATGGAGAAACACACCCAAATTAAACAGGCATATAATAATGTGGGTAAATGTGTAAGCTAGATGTATGCTTTTATAATAAATTGTCTATCTATCTATCTATCTATCTATCTATCGTTTGTAATAATATGATTTGCAAAAATGAAAACTGCTGCTTCTGTGTAGATTAGAGAATCAAAGTGTATGCGCGTTGTGCACGCTATACATTATGGTCAAGCATGCGCCCTTAAAATAGCATAATGAACAACGCGCGACGCGCCACTGACTTTAGACTAGGTTTTTTCTGGCCAGTGGCACAATTGTTTTATGGAACAGTAAAATAGCACCAGGGATTGTTTGCGCCGGGACACGCCTCCTTTTTTGCGCTGAACCGCCCAGGGAGCGCAAGTTCATTCCCTAGTTTAGCGACGTGCTTTTGTGGAGGGAAAAGCGCGCTTTGCGCGGGTGCAAAATAGGAATGAAACATGCGTCGGTGTACAAAGTCAATTGCGCTGGGTGCAAGATAGGGCCCAAAGTGTTAGTATTAATGGATCAAGTGCTGCCGAAAAATATGTGTCTTCAGCCGTTTCTTGAAAATAAAATATGATTATTTATGGAAGTTTAAAGAACAGCTGGCTGTTTAATTAAGTTAATAAATATTTTTATATTTAAAAAAAGTAAACAAATAAAACAAATAAACACTATTAAAACACAAATACATTTTTCATTTTTATATTTTCTGTTTTCAATGTAATTTTTGTTAAAACTTTTGTTATTCTGATGTGCGTTTTTGTCAGCTCTATTTGTTTTTCTAAAATATGTCTATATAGTTTTATAAATGTTTATCTCCATTTTAGTTAATACATCAAGTTAAACTAAATGAAAATGTTGCTTTGGAAACTAGCTGAAATAAAATAAGTTTAAGTTTCTTATATATATATATATATATATATATATATATATATATATATATATATATATATATATATATATATATAAAATAACAGTAAATGTTTACTTCATTTTGAAATAGAAAAAAAAATATTCTATGGGTTTAGTTAATTATTATAATCCGGTCAGTAATTGGCTATGTTTTGTTCTCTCCCTTAAATAAAGATATTGAACAAATTGAAAAAATAAATAAATCTCTAACTACATCCATCCCATCAGCCACTATGACTCCTTTGGGATTCTGACATATCCGTCCCGCTGAATGTCTGCCTAATTAAGTGACTGACCCTGTCTGCACCAAACAGAACTCTGTGTGTCCTGCCATCGATCCGGGACCCCTCGGCAGCGTCGACTAACTGACCCTGTCTGACCCAGAACATTGACTGACAGAACTGGAGTAAATTAGATTCTCACCTGCTTAAATCAGGCACAGGTTAAGAGATAGAATGACAGACAGACATAGAGTGAAATATAAAGAGAGCTGTTCTGTTTCTAGATACCAGATGCAACAATACCAAGTTTATAAGAAACACAGGGGTACAAAAAGTATACGTACACTGATGAGCCAAAACATTATGACCATCTGCCTAATATGCTGTTGGTCCTCTGCGTGCTGCCAAAACAGCGCCTCCCGCCGAGGCATGGACTCTACAAGAGCCCTGAAGTTGTCCTGTGGTTTCTGGCACCAAGACGTTAGCAGAATATCCTTCAAGACGAAGTGGACCAAATTTGTTGGTCCAGCACATCCCAAAGATGCTCAATTGGATTGAGATCTGGGGAATTTGGAGGCCAGGGCAATATCTTGAACTCTTCATCAAGTTCCTCAAACCATTCTTGAACAATGGGTGCTTCTCAATACTCAAATTGATGCTTCCTTGTTTCCTCAAGCCTGTGACCCGAAAACCGATTGAACTCAGCCATCTTGAAGGACATCCCAATTCTCTAATTGCACCGCGAGGAGGCGAGGAATGAGGAGCGAGGAAGCTTCACACACAGGTGTATCCTTCCCTCGCATCCTAAGGGGGTGGAGCTGAGACACGGGGAAAGGAACCGTGGAAAGGAAACAAGGATGCACTAAGACATGAGAAGCACCCAATGTGTGCAGTGTGGCAAGGTGCATTATCCTGCTGAAAGAGGCCGCTTCCATCAGGGAACACCAATGTCATGAAGGGGTGTACCTGGTCTGCAACAACTTTAGGTAAGTGGCACGTGTCAAATTTACGTCCACATGAATGGCCAGACCCAGGGTTGCCCAAAGCATCACACTCCTTTCCACAGTGCATTCACTTCCCCAGGTAAACGGTGCACACATACATGGCTGTCCATGTGAAAAATAAAACGGGACTCAACGGACCAGTCAAATTCTTCCACATGTCCAGTCCTGATGCTCACGTGCCCATTGTAGGCGCTTTCGACACATTCTCCCCATAACCATTATTAAAACTGTGTGGCTTGTTCCACAGTAGGCCTTCTGTTGGCTCAGACTAATGAGCCTTGGGCGCCCAACACCCTGTTGCCGGTTTGTCCCTCCTGGGACACTGTTGGTATTCTCACCACTGCCGACCGGGATCAACCCACAAGTCTTGCTGTTTCAGAGATACTCTGACCCAGTTGCCTTGCCATAACAATTTTGCCCTTGTCAAAGTCGCTCAGATATTTATTCCTGCCCATTTCTCCTGCATTGTAGTGCACTGTTTGTTTACTATCTAATCTACCCAGACCTTAATATGTGGCCTTGTTAGGAGATGGTCAATAATATTTGCTGAACCTGTGACTGATCATGATGTTTTGGCTCATCAAATGTAAATGTTATATTAGTGGTTAAGATTTTGAGGACAAAACACCTAAAATATCCAATTACTAAGATAATAAAAACATTTATCCTTCTGCTTCCTGACTTTCAAAAGTTCTGATTTAATCTTGACCAAATAGTCTTTGCAGTAATGATATTGAAGCAATAGACCATCTTTTCATGTCCTATCATAAATACATTTGACAAGTAGGTTTTTGAGTGGATTAAAAAATGATTAATTAGTTTTTTTAGAAAGCAAACATATTATTTCAGTACTTAAGCATTGTAAAGTATATATTGATTCTTCCAGAATTCTTTGTTCATAAAGCCAATTTTAATTTTAACTGGAAAACTGGAATTAAATATTAGTTCATTAATATTTATGAAAAATAATAATGTGGCTAAATTATTGAGATATTCTAGGAATTACCTTTTTTTTTTAACTTGTTTTTATTATTATTATTTATTTTGATTTATTTAATTATTTGATGCGTGAAAATATTTACACTACAGGTCAAAATTCTGGAATAATTGCATTTTTAAAGGTTTTTTTATATGCATTTCTTAATCATAAACACAGTAAAAGCAGTAAGATTGTGAAATATTATTAAAATTTAAAATAACTGTTTTGAATATAGTTAAAAATGTACAAAATTTAAATAAATTCAGCCATGGTGAGCAGAAGAGCATTCTTGCAAAATCATTGAAAAATCGTAATTACTCCAAACTTTTGAACGCCAGTGCTCATGTACATGTTACATGAATGTATGTGTATATATATGTATGCGTTTGAGATTTGTCTTAACATTTCATTTATTTGTATCGAAAGATGTACATTTATGTTATACAAGTGCCACTCATTTCTAACGTGCAAGTTTATATCTTGTTTGGCTAATTTGTTGTATATTGATACAGGTTGGAATAAAGAAAAGAACAGAATTGGACATCAAGATGAAAAAATGTGTTATGAGCAAAAACAAAACAAAAGGCATAGATTCACATTTAACATAAAGTTAACTGACCGTCCATCCATTGATAGAGCAAAACAGACACCCTCTCTCTGGAAGGGCATCAGCTTTTCCTGCAGTTTCTGTGGAAGGAGTTGAAGTGCATCCTTGCCATGTAGGGAAACCCCCTCTGGACCTCTTTTGACTTCACTTCTCATTGTTTTCATTCTGTGTATATTACAAATACATGCAGATTTATACAATTAAATGAGATGCATTGTGGTTTGTAGATTACTAAATTACACACATTAAGAAAACAAAACAAATACATCATAATGTAATACTGCAGCATTACTTTTTCACACCGACTCACCATGAGACGATCATTTCGGAATTCCTACAGCCATGATTTGACATTTCGCGGCAATACAGTGAGTTGCGTCACAATACACGCTGTGCGTCATATCCGCGCGACGAGTGGCAATTTGCTGGAAATGAAAGTATATATATCTGTAGTCAAAATAATGTTATTTTTGTTTTGTTACTGAAAATATTTTGGCATATAAGACATTTTACTGCCAACTAACGCTTAATTGAGTGTGTCTGGCAACTTAAAATGTGTTTGTTTAAGAAGTTAAGGTGCCTCGATGTTCTACTATTTTTTTAAACAGTCAAAAGTGCATTTTTAATCAAATATAGTAAGTTTTAAGAGTAAATGTCACTCACTGAGTTTCTTTCACCCTTCTGTGGATCTTAGAAATGTAAACAAAACCTAGAGCGGAGAACCGTAGAAACAAAGCAGTACTTCCGGGACGTGAGTACTGATCACTGACTGGTTAATCTCGTGTCACGTGGCATAAAAATTCAAAAGAAAAAGTTTACACTTTCATTAAATTCAATAAGAAAAATAACATATTTACTATTATTAATGTCTAGTTTATGAATTATGACATATTGAAATATTATTCGCCTTTAGATTAAATTAAACAATTATATTACATTATTAAAGCGTTTATAATAAAGATAATATGAAAAACAAAAAGAAAGAAAAATATTCAAAATGTATTTGCTTAAATTATAATATTAAAGTGTTGGATGTATTAAGTAATTTCTTTACTTTCCATATTATTTGCATGTTATTTTTTATTTTAAAAACTATTGTTTTTGTTTTTTAATTAATGTGAAGTTCAATTAAATGTAAGCTCATACGTTGCTTTAAAGCTTAATATTTGTACTTATTAATTAAACAAATACACTGTATGATAATAATATATCTTAATTTGTTTTTCTATAATAATTAGACAAATTATTATTATTATTTTGTTTACAATATTTTTTATCAATCTTTGAATTCTCGCAAACCTTTACTACATCTCTTAAACTTAAAGTGGCTATAAACATATTGTAATTTTTTTACATAATAATTTCTAATTTATGATAAGAAATATAGATTTATTTCTCATTCAGTTGAATTCTTGAGCCACTCTGCGCCCTCTTTCGGTACACATCTGCTACTTCACCGACTTGAATTGTATTTTCCCTTCCAGGCGTTTGAATATTGTGTCTTCAATGCCGCTGACAGACCGACAGCTTTGACTTCAGCCTTTAGCAGCCATTAGACTCATTATTTCTCTTCATTCCTTCAAATATTTATTCGTCTATCTATCTTACAGGTAAGCCTCAAGCATATTACCACCCTTAACCCTTTATTATCACGATTTTTGGTGTTATTCCTGTGAATTTGAATGATCTGGAAAAGCTGTATGTGTGTTTAAACTCATTTAGCTTTACCATGTGTGCTAACACACCACAGTGTTTTAGTCTCATTTTAATGATTTCAAAGCAAATATCCGCCTCAGATGACTGACAATGTGTCGTTTTCGTGTCAAAGAGTGTTTTTTAAACTGCCTGTGTGTTTTGCTCCTCGTATAATTATTTGAAGTAAATGTGATAAATGATCTTGTGTATCAAGGGCCAAGGAGAGATCAGGCACATGAAGAGTAAATAAACATGCAGGTTTATAAATCACAGATATGGTCATGCTTTGATGTGCTTTATTATTATTATTTCATAATAAAGTAGTGCTGATATGTTTTTGTAGCTTTAGGGTTTAGTTTATGAAGCTCTAGGCTTCATTCATAAGGGCCTTTGCAGGTGATTAAACCACCAGGAGGAGATGTGTCAAGACAATAAGTGTTTTTGTTATTAATTTTTTATTTATTTTTTAAATTATGAAATGTTATTTTTTATGATTGACTCTTATCTAACCTCTTCATTTACACTGATTTTAGACTCCAATAGTTTTTTTTTTTTTTTTTTGTCTGTTCAGATTTCAAACATAGCAAACATTAATCTAAACATAACCCCCCCCCCCCCCCCCCCCCCCCCTGCACTTTTCTTGCATATTTTTCCCAAAATTGCTGTAGATATTTTTTTGTAGTGCACTCATCATGCTGGAAAAGGAAATTGGAGCATGTTGCATTGTGGGATACAGTATCCCGAACAGTGTGCTTAGTTGTGTATTTCATGTTTTTAGGCAAATGTAGTAGATGATCCTGGTATTCAGTGCATACAAAAAAATTGCTATTTGAAATGTTTTGATACCTAATTTTGATATTGGCTCTTCAATTTGAACACTTAAAAAAAAGACAAGCTAAACAGTATAGATTTAAATATAAATAAATTAGTACTAAATAAAGAGATACTAATTATTGGTATCGGGCGAAATTTCTAGATTGTTGCGTGCCATAATCTAGGGGTTGGTGTCACTTAGTAAATGGCCTACTTTGTCATATTAGGCGTCAAATCTAGTGAGCTCCCTATCTAGACAGCTTTTGTTTGGTGTCATAAGTAGTGAGCTGCTTTCCTAGACTACATTTTTGCACATTAACCCTAGATATCTGCTTACTTGCTTTTTTTTTATTTCATTTTTCAGTACTAAATTTTATTGAATAATTGTAAATATTTTTTTTGGAAAATGTGTCTGGTTTTGGGCTGCTTTCTCTCATCCACATTTGATCTGTTTTTACTTAATTAAATTATTATAATTTTTTTAATTATTTTTTTATAAACTTTGGCTTGAAATCATTGTTAGTTTGGTTAGTCACCCGATGCTTTTTGATCCTTGCAGATTCTGATTAGGGCTGGAAGATATTGGAAAAAACTGGCATTGCACAATTTTTTTTTCACAAATGTAAAATAACACTATAAGTCTCGACTGTATAAATTTAATTTAATTAATCATTGTTAAAGCTACAAAAGTGATTTTCTCTTTGTATTTTGTTATTTGATTAACATTAATGACATGGACATCATCCAATATAATGATACGCATCCGTTTTCTTTCTCAATTGTGTACGTTCTCGTAAGCCAAACTGTGTTTACGAGGATACACACCGAGACTGGTATTTTAACTTCGCATGTAAGTGTCCGTTCACGCTCAACTAGAGGTGGAAGAGAACAGAATTCGGTGTTCACGTAATGTTACAAAATGAGTTCTCTTTCTTGCGCTCAATTTGGCTTAAAATCACTTAAATGTTTAAACTGCCAGAACCTAAAACCAATGCAAATAATATTTCACTCTATGATGGTTAAACTTGCATTTACTTTCAAACTTTCATTTCACTTTCAGATCGTCTTGACATCGCACATCCAGTGATGTGACATATAGCGGATGCGCACATCGCAATATCGATGCTAAAACAATTTACCTAATTCAGATCAATTACAGTGACAACTCAAGGTCACATCAGTGATATCACAGATATTATAATCTGCAGCATTTTGCATTTCAAATCCAGATCTTTGACCATATTCCAGCAGCCAAACAATATAACCTGTATCTGGTACATGAACTTAATTTTTCTTGTAAAGCGCTGACATGATGCATAGTCTTGCGCTGGGGTTCTTTTTGACCTTGCGATTGTTCAGCTGTTATTTTATTTATATATATTTTTAAACACTCATGCGGTGTATTGTTAGGCGTCCTGGTTTCCTGTGCCGCCGGCCTGTTTCTGTCACGCCGAATATTAATGTTCGTGCACGAGAGGCGCTGCGGTAAGGAATGATCCACGAGCTCCTGTTCGTACAAGCTCATCTGCATCACCACAGGAGAATTCTCACCTGCGCGCCCCTCGCCCCCCTTTCACCTGAGCATCACTTCATTCTGCAGCACTGCATTCATTATAGACAATGAGATGACTTTTATTTAATGACTTTATATCTAGTAGCTGCTTGGTGGACTGCCATTTGGGTTAAGAAATTAAACTAGTGCTGTGAAATGCAGTTGAACTGGTGTCCAAAGGAAATCAATATCAATTTGTTCAATTTTTCTGTCATTGTGAACATTACCCGTTCACCATATGTGCCCTGTTCACCCATTAAGTTCTGTCATTAAGCCGGCCATTTGTGTTGAGGAGTATCCAGTGTATCCTTACTTTTTACATACAGTGATATGTAGTTGAATTGGTGTCCAAAAGACGCCATAATCCCTTTGATAAGTTTTTAGCTAAATATTAGTAATAGTTTTGAATGCTACCTTTTCACCCTGTGTGCCCTGTTCACCCAAAAAGTAGTGTGAATGTAGAGCCAGACTTTAATGAGAGTACAGTCATATACAATTAAATTGTGTCCAGAAGAGTTAAAAAATACATAGATAATATAATAAATAGAATTGTATCTGTTATACCTGTGCATCTTGTCCACTCAAAAAGTACTTTGAATCTTTCTGCCAATTTTTTTTGTGTGTGTGTGTGTGGAGTGAACAGTTATATACAGTTGAATTGTTCCAGATTAGGCCATACTCACCAGGTTTTTAGCAAATGCCAGTTATTGTTTTGAATGTTACCTTTTCACCCTGTAAACCCAAAAAGTAGTGTGAACGCAGAGCCAGACTTTGTTAATGAGAGTACAGTGATATAAAGTTGAATTGGTGCCCAAAAGAGGCTATAACCACCTTGTTAATGAGAGCAGAGTGTTTTATATAGTTCAATTGATGCCCGAAATAGGCCCAAATCAACTTGATACGATTTTTGGCGAAATATTAGTTTTTACCCGTTCACCCTCTGCACCCTGTTCACCCAATAAGTAATGTGACTCTAGAGCAGGACCACTTTGTTATGTTTTTCGGGTAAGATTTCTTATCGCCTTGAGAGGGTCTTGCATCCAGATTTCCACAAAACTCTCGCCGACTCATTTTTCTCTGAAGCATCCCGGTCTCAGAGCTGTCCAGAGGTGTCAACTAGACCAGAGAAATGACCGTTGTGACTGGTCACCTTTAAATGTCAACACGTTTTCTCATTCTGTTCTTACATGGCTGGAAAAGCCAGCGGACAGCAGACCTTCTCTCTTCCCTACGTATTAACGAGAATAATGGCTAGTTTGGTGAATTATGGCGCTGTGGTATTTTGGGGTGCTACAGAGTTATTGACCTGTTCTATCTTTCGGTAATCAGTGTGGAGCTGGACATTTCTCCCTAATGAGATTATATCCGATACAAATTACTACTGTGCTACCTCTCGCTGTCTCCGCTGCTTCAGTAATCCATATCTTTTTCATTTATTCTTGTGGTTTTGCATAGGTAATGTTTTTTTGTTTTTTTGGTCAAGATAGCCCAGAAGTACAACACTAACTGCCCCTGCCCCCAACATGCTTATTAGAAGGTGTCTGCAAATCCCGACCCTTATCCTGAGGCTATTCCCACCGTTCTTGCAGACACCGTCAGGGGGAAAGCAGAATAAACGCGGCTGTCACATTTCCTCCGCAGGCTAACGGCATCTTGGGCTACAATTAGCCAGCAGTGCCAGTCCTCCCCCCTCTGGTCTTTTGTTATGCAAATGAGAGGCATGTAATGCGGCGTTTAGCTGGAATTTTTGCAGATTTTCTCTTTCACTGAAAGGAGACGCTTGGTGAATGGGGAGTTTTACTTTAACTTGACTGGCTTTGTGCAACTGTCAGTTCGACTTTTATTCCTTTTTTTTACACGCGAAAACGGCGGTACTTGTTGTCACAGTCAGTCACCATCATGTCAAGATTATGATTGTTTGTTAATTTGTAGTGTTGTCTGGATATATTGTTTTGTCTGGAAGCATGTTTGGTTTGAATTGTCTTAGTAGACTGCATCAAGCCTAGTGAGCTACCTACCTTGATGACATTCTGGGCATCGAACATGTTGTCCTTCCTTTCTAGACAGAGTTTTTAATCATTAAACAAGAAAGCCGACTACCTTGGCGGATTTTTTGCCAGCATGCTTTGTCAACTCCCTACCTAGACAGCATTTTTAGACCTCAAACCTAGTGAGCTGCCTAGCTAGACAACATTTCTGGCATTAACCCCAGTGAGCCAAGACATATACTTTGTAAACTGCCTAAGTAGACTAAAATTTGGGCATAGAATCCTAGTTACATTTTGGGGGGGTAAAACCTCCTGACCTCCCCATCTAGACAGCATTTTTGAGTGTCAAACCTTGTAAATTGCCTACCTAGACAGTGTTTATGGACATTTTACCTAGTTATCTCCTTATCTAGACAGCATTTTTGGTGATCAAACCTAGTGAACTCCCAATCCAGACAGCAGTTTTGGCCATCAAAGCTAGTGAGCCCCCTACATAAATGGCATTTATGAGCATTTTACCTGGTTATCTCCCTATCCTGACAACATTTTTGGGGATCAAACCTAGTTATCTCCCAATCTAGACAACATTTTTGGGGATCAAACCTAGTGAGCTCCCAATCTAGACAGCATTTTTGGCCATCAAAGCTAGTGAGCCCCCTACATAAATGGCATTTATGAGCATTTTACCTAGTTATCTCCCTATCTAGACAACATTTTTGGGGATCAAACCTAGTGAGTTCCCAATCGAGACAGCATTTTTGAGTGTCAAACCTTGTAAATTGCCTACCTAGACAGAGTTTATTGGCATTTTACCTAGTTATCTCCTTATCTAGACAGCATTTTTGGTGATCAAACCTAGTGAACTCCCAATCCAGACAGCATTTTTGGCCATCAAAGCTAGTGAGCCCCCTACATAAATGGCATTTATGAGCATTTTAACTAGTTATCTCCCTATCTGGACAGCATTTTTGGGGATCAAGCCTAGTGAGCTCCCAATCTAGACAACATTTTTGCCCATCAAACTTATTGAACTCACAATCTAGACAGCATTTTTGGCCATCACAGCTACTGAGCCCCCTACATAAATGACATTTATGGGCATTTTACCTAGTTAGCTCCCTATCTAGACAGTATTTTTGGGCATAAAAGCTAATGAGCCACAACCCATACATAATTTATGGGCATTTTACCTGGTTACCTCCCTATCTAGACAGCATTTTTGGACATCAAACCTAGCGTGCTCCCTGTCTAGATAGCAATTTTGGTGTCATCCCCAATAAGCTGCCTACAGAATGAAATTTGGGCGTCAAACCTAAGACAGCATGTTTGGGCATAGACAGCATTTTATTAGTTTTGTCTGGAAATTGTTTAGTCTGAAAGCTTGTTTGTTTGACTGTAGTTAACCTTTCGTTCATATTCAAAGCCTTTTTTTTTTTTTACCTGCCCTTTGCTTTTGGGGCGACTTTTCAACAGTAACACGTAACTCATTTTCCGTGACCCACTTTTCTCAATGACCTCACATCCCTGCGTCAGTCAGCAATGAAAGGGCGCTTGCTTGTTAAACAGGGGCGTCTACCTAACCACCCTCTGCCTCTACCTAACCATCAGGTATTATTTTTTTCCGCAAAAATGTGCACGGAAATGTGGAGATTTGAGGCACAAGGGGACATCACTTTAAGTAGGGCGTGTGTGCGACTGCGGCACTGAGTTCGATGGGTAGCTTACATGCACCCTTTGCAACCGAATAAGGTGGATTTGCAGTGCTGGCGTGCTCCTACCCTGACAGACTGTCCCACAGTGGCACTTCGCCACAGTTGGTCGTGTGTGTGTGTGTGTGTCTTCGCCGTCTGCCTCTCTCTCCGGTCCACAGGGGCCATCTGATTGGCTCTCGAGGGTGGAGCCCTGCTTAGCACTGACATACTGCACCCAGCCCTCAGGGCGTTCTGATTGGCCAGGGGAGGGGTGACATCACAAAGGCCAGCTGTTGATTTGGCGGAGAGTGAGTGTGTGTGAGAGAGAGAGAGGAGAATCAGGAAGGATTGCGGCAGCGATGACTTTGGGCAGGTACGCGAACGCTCCACGCTCAGACGGAGGAGAGCAGAGCTGCACTGAGCGCGCTCCGTTTGATGCCACTCGGTCTGCTATGGAAACTAATGATGTGAGCCGAGCAGCGGATCATGAACGACAGGCAGGTGTGTGTGTGAAGTCTTGAACGTTTTGATTTGCATGCTGGTGTTTTTTTTGTGTTTTTTGCTCATTTTAATTGAGGTGAACGTAAAAATAAATGCGTAAAGTTACGTGAAATTCCCCATGTTTATTTTTTACAATGAAACACTTTAAACGGGTAACATTTGAGCTTGGTCTTCAAATAAATATTTGCAAAAGTGATAAAATAATCTGAATTAGTTTTTAGTGCTAATTCCACATTAATTCTAAACCTTGGTTAAATTCATTTTGACTAAATTTGCATGTCAGCAAATTGCAGTCTCTGCTCGTGTGTGTGTATGTGTGCGCGCGCACTTTGTAATGACATTCTTGTAATTGCTCTATTTTATAATTTAAAAAAGAGCCCGAGGCGGCTATCAGCGGAAAGCTGGGTGTTTGTGTCGGTGTAAATTACAGCCGAAGGCAGCCCGGCTAATATCGTTAATGTGGCGAATCGTGTAAATGAACTGATGAGGAGAGGAGAGGAGAAGAGAGGAGAAGAATAGCTCGACTGTGACAGCGGCCACACACTGAGAACACGGATTGTGATGGGAGGAGGAAAAAAGAGGGAAAACCATTAGCAACGCTTTTATCCAGAAATATGGGCCATTTGCATATTAGTCTAAAACAGGGGTGAAGTGAAATATGTGTAGCCTGGAGCCCGGCACGGTGGTGCGCTTCTTTTGTCAGGAGGGTAAGTGCTCGTTGCTTCCTGAAATATGGTGATTAATAATTGATAATGGGAAATTACGGATGGGCTTTATTGTCTCGGACAACAAGGTTAAAGCGAGATGATGTTGCATGCATTTTTGTGAAAAGTTGTGGTTGTGTTTGTCTTTTTTTGCCTTTGTTTTTTTTGTGTGTGGTTTATGAGACAAAATGGAAAAACAAGTATTTGTTTGTGGGCTGATGTTTTAGTTTCGTCTGAATAAAGTCTGTGTGTCCGTCCCAGATTTAGTGACGTTATGACGGTCTCAAAACCCAGTAAACTACCTTTGAAGCATTTTTGGGCATCGTACTTAGTGAGCTTCCTACTTAGATGCCAACAAAGCTTATTAACTCTTTGCCTAGATGGCATTTTTGCATCACAATTAGTGCAGTTGCTTCTTAGACAGCATTTTTGGGCATAAAACCTTGTGAACTGCCTACTTCCACTGCATTTTTGGGCATCAAACGCTTATTAACTGTTTGCCTAGACAGCATTTGTGGGCATCATACTTTGACCATCATTTTTTTTTTCTGCTAAATACATAAATGTAAATGTAAACCCTTATTATACGCCTACCCAGACAGCATGTCTGGCCATCAAATCTAGTGAGCTGGTTTCCTAGATGCATTATACCAATTGAGCCACCGACCAAGACGGCATTTTCAGGCATCAAAAGCTTATTAACTGTTTGCCTAGACAGCAATTGCGTGCATCATACTTAGTGCACTTCCTTCCTAGAGAGCGTTTTTTGTCATTATCCCTTGCGAGCTGGCTTTCTAGATGCATTTAGAGCCTTATACCTTTTGTGCTGCCTAAGTAGCGGTTTTGAGCATCATTTTCATCTGCTAATGCATAAATGTGAATGTAAAACCTTATTATACACCTACACAGATCGCATTTTTGGCCATCAAATCTAGTGAGCTGGATGCATTTTAGGTAGTTATACCTATTGAGTCGCCTACCTAGACTGCATTTGCAAGCATCAAAAGCTTTTATGCCTAGACAGCAATTGTGGGCATCATACTTAGTGCACTACCTTCCTAAACAGCAGTTTTGGGCATTGTATCAAGTGAGCTTCCTTCCTACACAACATGTTTTTGCATCAAACCAAGTTAGCGAGCTGTCTACCTAGATGGCCTTACTTACCTAGACAACATTGTTGTGCACTACCTTTCTAGACAGCCATTTTGGGAATTGTACCCCTACTAAATGGCGATTCGGGGCATGAGATCTAGTTAGCCGCCTTTCTAGAAATCTTACCTTCGACAACAGTACCAAGAGAGCTGCCTAACACGACAACATTTTTGAGCATTTTATATTGAAAATTATGTAAGGTGCCTATCTAGACTATTTTTGTATTTTACCTTTTGAGACCGTGACTGTTTTTTGAGGGGGCTTTGTACCTAGTGAGCTGCCTAGCTAGAAAGCATTTATGGGCAATCTTATATATCGTATCCAGTACACTACCTATCTAGACAACATTTATAGTCATCATACTTAGCATACTTTTTTTGGGCAACATACGTTATTCTTGAGCATCACTCGACTGGAAACACACCAATTATACCCAAAAATGCTGTCTAGGTAGTCAGCTGTGTAGTTTTTGAGAGACAGCCGGTGTATTTGTGTGTTTCTGCTGTGGTTGATTTTTCTCTTTGTTTTTTTTTTTTTAATCCTCCAGTGTCAAACTCGGACATCTGTACTGTCAAGTTTGTGAAAATATGCAGCCGCCGAGATCCGCGGGGAGTCTTTTCTCTCTAGTGATGCTCGGAAGAACTTATTGAATATGGAGCGAAAACAGTTGTGCGTGCAGGAGGGGAGAGTAGTTGCGGTGGAGGGCGTATTTTGAAATGCAGATTCTGATTTTTCACTTCACCTCGACATAAACGCTGTGTTCGGAGGAAAAGATACGGCAGCGCTGAGATTAGCCTGCAGCAAGAGAGATGCTTGTATATTTATGAACAGCACTCGTGTAATTCCTGCCAACAGTAGGTGTTTCAATCCATGTGTGGGAGGAAAAGCGCCTCTCATAAGTCATAATTGTCCTTGAAAGCGTCAGTTGGTGCGCAATTGTGCCGCCCTTTGTCCCTGCGCCCCAGATTGGTCTGTTCTGAGCCCAGAGAAGATCAAGAGACACATTATCCACTCCTGCTTCCTGCGGTGATGTGGGATCATGCCAGTGACCTGTGCGCAAACACTCACAAAAAAGTCATGGCATGGTCTCGGATAATTCTGAGGGACCGTCTGGCTGTTGTCTTGAGTGTGGTCAAACCCACCTGTTCTTGTCATTGCCGCCACCTGCGCTACTGTCAAATCGCGCGTGATGCTAATCGCTTGAATTTTGAGCAGTGTGTGTTTCGTGGTATGACGGTTCTGGTAACTTGAATCTCTAGCAGGACTTGTACAGTGTATTTGGTCTCAGTTGGCGTACTTTGCGTGATGACTGAGGCAGGTCAGGCCCGTTTGACCTCGAGATATATGGTGGGTCACAACTTGGCACAGGTTTCTTGATTGGCGGTGGCAGGATAGGCGAGGGCGGGGGCGGAGGTGGAGGCTGGGTGTTTTTGGATCATTAATGCCCAGGCGAACACTGGCACTTATGTTCAGTTCATTCAGACTCAAGCTTGAATGAATGAATCCTACTGTTGGGAAGGCGTTATTTTAACGTCATAGGATTATTATGAAACAACTTATTAATATTCATTATTTTCTTGACTTGTCAGAACACCAAGTAATTTGAATGAACTAAACATTCATTAGTATCATTGGTATTTGGTCATCTGTATTGAGTTGGCACCAGGGTTGTTGTCGAAATAAAGATGAAATAAAGAAAAAAACACTAGTGATCGTTCACCCAAAATACATTTTTGGGTGAATTATCCCTTTAAGTTTTGTTAACGGAACCTATAGAAAGGTTACGTAACACTGTGACCTATTAAATATTCATATATTTCTTGACTTATCGACTGTGATGTTACCTTTTTACAGTATTATCATGATTTTTTATGATAATCATTCATAATATTTTTTTTCTTTCTTGCGTTAGTGTTGCTTGGATACTACCGATGCTAATCGTTCATCATAGTTGTGCTAAAACGTTTTTTTTTTTTTTTGAGCTGATACTACTAAAGATTTGTCATAGCAGGATTTGCGATTACTCCAGTCAAATTAAGTTGGTATTATCAAAACTAATTGTTTGTCATAGTAGGATTCGTAATTTCACCACTTGTGTTGAGTTTGTAGTACTGATCATTTCGGCAGTCATATTGTTCGTAATAGTAGGAGTTTTAATTTCGCAACTCTTGTTGAGTTGATACCAATGGTAATTGTTTGTGACACTAGGATTTGTAATACATTTGGTTTGTTTTTAAATACTTATTCGCCTTGACAAGTACTGTACCAAATGTCTCTTGCTTTTTCTTATTATAAGTCTCTTTCTTTTTGACTAGCAAGATAAAAATTTCTCAGTTCGAAGATGAATAGGGCTTTTCTCAAGTTAATTTATGTAAATCTGTTAATTAAAGTGATTGCACTACATAGGAAGTTTAAAGACGAAACATCACAAGACCTATGCGTGAGCTATATTGACTTTGAGTGAAAAAAACCTACTATTTTTATACTCCAATCAACAGACTATACTTTTAAATTGAGTATTTATGCCGTATTTATCAGCTTAGTATTCCTTATAGCTGGTTGAAATGCTTAAAATGCGTATAAGGTTCAGCATTAAACGTGACTTCCTCTCAGTGTATTTTAATGTCCCTGTTTCTCTGCGGCACAGACTGTTCTCCATATTCATGTCACCACCCTGACACTTCTTTAAAAGCGCTGCAGTGCTTCTGCTCCCGAAAGACCTTTTAGACTTTCCATCAAACAACCCTCACACAAGTTTAGTTCTCCCTCACCGATGCTACTGTATCCATGCGTCCCTGACCTCTTGACCTCACTGTATTCGACCCCCCTGACCTCTGTCCTTGTGTGTGTGACAGGTGTCCGAGGGTGATGCGGAGCGTGAGCCGTGGCTTGGCGACCCGACCCAAGCGCTGGTGACGGGGGTCATGGGACTGCTGCTGCCCCCTGTCCGTCTCTCAGTCCGCCCCTCTGCCTCCGGAGGCCCCAGGGTCCTACGCTCCCTAAGGTTCCTGCCCAGTCCTGAAAACAGCACAGCCGGTAAACACCAACATTCGTACTGATGTCGTTTGTGCGAAAACGTTTACGTTTAAATAAAATACCAAAATGTTTTTAGTTCATGATAATTTGTTAAAATATTACATTTGACGCAAATGGTGGATAGAAGTACCCAGTTCTCTTTCACGTACCTAGATTTCAATAGTTATGTAACTCGCGGAACTCATAGTTACAGACTACGTAAATGAATCTTTTTTTCGACAAAAACTTCGATGAATTCCTTGGAATTTACTGCGTCATTTTAATTTGCGTCAAATTAGTTATGGCAGCTAACTTAGCGAAATTTGACGATTCTCAATATTGATATCCAAAAACTGTAAAGGCATTAACGTTTGCGCAAATATTTACAATCTAAACAACTATAATTAAAACGTAGACTTCAAAGAATTAACATACAGTACTTTTTTCTTGCGTTTCTTTTCCGACTAGCCTGCACTGCTTGTTTTTTTGACGCAAGCTTTTCTAACAAATTAGATATACGAATCGTTCAAAGTAAAAGGTTTGGAACGTGAATGTTAATTAGTTTACGTGATTGCTCAATTCCAGTTATAATGTCAGCAGGTAATTAATATTCATGAGCTAATCTTTTGCCGTATGCCGAAATTACGAATCCTACTATGGTAAAGTTTTTATGAATTCCTCATGCATATATTAATTTGTTTGTGACTGCGTGTTCCATAAAGCATGACATTAATTAAACTTATGATTAATCATTTTTATGAACTAATCCTTTTAGTTTAGTACCGAATACAGAAAAATTTGTTATGCCATTGAGTGTGCTTTAAGTTTGCAACCTCAATTTTATTCACATCAAATTAACTATAGGTGCAAATTTATCTATGAAAAAATACACTTATGATTTTTAATTTTGTATATTGACATTAGCCTGCAGGCTTAACTGATTGGATGAAAGGCATATGATTATAATTCGGCGCTAGTCAGCTGGCTAATTAACGTATACTACTATGGGAAATGAATATTAATTAGGATACATGACACATGCACATTCAAGGAAAGTTACGAAGCAGCTTCAGACATCATTAATATTCATGATGTGAGCCTTTCGCATTACAGAATTCGTAATTTCACCCAACCTGTGTTACACTTTTACAAATTTAACATCAGTTTGGTAGCAAAGAACCAGTAATTTTAACATCACAAGTAGAAATCAACATAATTACGCTGTCAACTAAATCACCAGTTTGTCTGTTTATCTCACAGGTGGTGATTTTCGGCCTTGCGTCTGAAGATAATGTCTGAATCTTCTCTGGACACCAGAAGTTGTGACGTTATGAAGGTTCTGGAGAGTGACGGGCCGCACATGGCCGAATCGCCCGCGATCCTCAACGACCCCCAACACACGCCCCAGAACAATGGCACACACGCCCAGGAGTGTGAGACAGACCAAAGTTCCTCGCATCAAACTCAGGTAAACTTGTGCATTATGCATAAACGGTGCATTATGGGTAACATAATCCAAAGCCAACAGAAAATGAGATTGTAGCCTCTTGCTAATGACTTATTATGGGATGTTAATGACCACTGAGCGGTATGCTGTTGCTGTGGTTTCCATTGTCTCTGCTTAAAGACAGAGATAAGACAACAAGATGAGTAGAATCAGCCAATCGAATCCAAGCTGGCGTGTGATTGGCTAATGCCAGTAAAGAGAGGAAGGACAGTTAATCTGCACCTGAAATCCTGCTGGTTTATCTGCAAACCCTCAGGGTGTGTGAGTGCGCGTGTGTGTGTGTATGTGTGTGACTTTGCCACCATCTGCTCTTGGTGCAATGAGAAAGGGCAGCGGCCAGGTGCATTGAAACACATGCTGATCTCAGCTCTATTCCTCTCTCATTGTTCATTTCTCTCTCCTTTCCCGCACAATTAGCTGCTTCACTGGTGCACACACTCCTTTATATTACCTGCAATAACATGCATAACTCAACTTTTTGACCTTCTGGATTTGCCATAAATTTCCAGGACTGGGCGATACATTGAATTATTTATTTATATATATATATATATATGTGTATATATATATATATATATATATATATATATATATATATATATATATATATATACACACACACACACACACACACACACACACACACACATATATATATATATATATAAATTCTAAGAATGTCATACGTTAACAAACAATTGTGTATTTTAAGTATTTAATAACATGATCCAAATGTCCTCCTTTTTTCCTTTTTAACAACAGCTCGGCCAATCAGCACAGAGTATTAAACGGTCCAAGGTACGGTATGATCACAGCATGAGTTGGTTCGCTTTTTTTGTTGCTTTTTTTTTTGATTGATTGGTTGGTTGTTTTGTTTGCCTGCGCTCTGTGTGCCTTGCGAGAAAAAGAGAGAGGGAGAGAGTTCGGCAGTGCATTGTGGGAATAAAAGCCCCTGCACGAGTCAGTAAAAAATAATAAATGTGCTTGGGGGGGATGCTGCGTTTAGCACTTTTGCAGCATGAACCAAAATGCCGGGGGTTTGTAAAACCCAAGCGCCTCCTCTGGAGATTTTCCCACCTAGTGTCGAATTCTGCTCTGCTCTTGATGTCGGTTTATCTCTGCATTTTGAACAGCCGCTGTTTTTATGATTTCGTTGAGTTTGTGCATTAAAACCGTGTTCTTTTTGGTTGATTTGACATTGCTTGCAAGAAATTGTCTCTTGTGTTTATTATTATTTCTAAAAAATATTACGTTGGAGATTTTCAGACTTTCAGGGGTTTCAGATGTGTTTATATAAGCGTTGGTTTTAATAAACATGCCTCTAATTAACACAGACCCCTCCCAGAGCTCTGAAAAGTCTCCTGAGACGTTGCAAAATGGTGCTTGTATATTTTTAGTCATGCGTTGTTGGACGTTTTTTTGCGAATGAGTGCCAGACGTTTTGGTAACCATGGTTACTCTCCTCCAGTCCAACGGCAAGCTAAAGTTAGTTCGCAGCTTGGCGGTGTGTGAGGAACCATCTCCACCTCCGCTCCGAGAACTGCCACAAGAACAGGTAAACGTGTGTGTGTGTTCTGAATAGCATACTCCTTACATTTTAGGTCATGTGACGAGTTTACTTAATAATTCACATACTATTTAAAATTAAAATAGCATGCCGTTCACACTACAAAGTATGAAGGCCCTTAGGGGACATTGTGATGGTAAAAAAAAGTGAGGAAAA